>NW_025767212.1:335000-582500 GCF_003918875.1 Haliotis rubra | reverse complement strand
CGGGTTTTCCTTAAAGTGCAATCAAATATGATACCTTCCTTGTATTGATAATACAGCCGATAATAAATACAGAACAACGTTTGAAACATGTTTCACATAATTTAATTATATTTTCAAATTAAAATGAAATGAGCACCGTTCATTCATAGAAGACCTCCATAAAACAAGACAGGACAGTATACATGTAGTATTGATATACTTGAGATCATTGAATCACATACTACTCAACTTTTGGTAGGGATTTTGGTCCTAATTTCTCGTTATAAGCCCATCCTCAGTTATCAATGGTATTTACTTCCATTCTATTTTATCGACTAACCTGGATCCAGTTGCCTACATGAGGCCTCAAGGATTCCAAAGTAGACACAATTTATGAAATATAATAGTTTCGATAAATAACAACACGTGGCTTTAATAGTAAAAACTGTTATCCAGTTATCCAGTGTCTTTGTCAATGATTATCTTCTAGATATGCCTAACAAACAATCCTGATCGAGATATCAATAAAATAGTTTCAATAAATAACGAAACGTCGCTTTAATAGTTAAAAAAGAAGCTGTTATTCGGTAACTGTATCTTTGTCAACCATCATCTTCTAGATATGCCTATCAAACAATCCTCATTGAGATATCATGTTTGTGTTTGGTACGTGCTTAAAGAGATGGACGTGACGATCTAAATAGTATCCCTGTCAGAAGTTGAGTCGTATAAATATATACATGTTTGCCCGATTTAACTAAAAAGTGGCATAAAGAGCTACACACTACCCAGTTGTGTGCTGAGGAATGGTTTATCTTAAAGGGGACTTGACTCGCGTTTTTTGGCAGCCCCAGTGTTTTTATCTAATGTATTCAAACACCATTCTCTCGTATCTCACATTGTATGATGGATGTAACAGTGAATGATAACGTTATTTACAGAGACAATATCAGTTTTACTAACTGCGCTATCTACAACTGAAACTGAAAATCTGAAATCTCACAAGTCCAGCATTAATGACTCCAACAAGCAACAAAATTGTATATGATTTTAACATATATGAATATATATTCCAAATGTTGTTTTACATCTGAACACACGAGAGGACAAATATGATATATTTCCAAAGAGTTGAAGCAGTGATTTAGCCTGGGCCCGTTTCACAAAGCTCTCGTAGCGCTACGACGAACGTAAGTATGTTACAGTATAGGGCCTAGATTTTCGAAGCTGTCTTAGCGCTAAGATAGTCGTAAGTACCATGCATTAACATTAACATACGACTATCTGAGCGCTAAGAGATCTTCGAAATTCTAGGCCTAGGAGTTACGACTGCTACGAGAAAAGTTACGAGATCTTAGGCTTACGAGAGCTTTGTGAAACGGGGCCCTGGTTTATACACTGGAAAGCTTCACACAACTATTCAAGTGGATGCTCTCCCCTGGTAACTAGAACTGCCACTATCTACAATGTTCAGGGCCTCGATTCGGCGAAACGATCTTAGCGCTACGAGACAACGTTACAGTGCCGGAGTTATGATCATTTTAGCGCTGAGATTACTTTGTGAACACGGCCCTGGTGATAATAACTGGTTTCATAGTTTAAATTATGTTCGTCAATCCCATATTTACTTTTATACTTTGTTCCCCTATATTTAATATACCGTTCTGTGATGTTTTGACAGGTGATCAGAGAAAGACAGTATTATGCTAAAACTATGTCTTTCTTTTGTACAACAATATGGAATGTCTTCTTTTAACACTTTCCATTTACTTTACTTTACCGCTAGACGGGGGTCGCAAATAGAGGAAATACGGCCTATTCAAATTTATGATTGAGTTTTAGTGGGAACAATCATTGGCATATATGTGTGTAGAAGGAATGACTCACTCAGAACCAGAAACAAAAGTCCGTTTTACAGCATAAAAATGTGTAATTATTTCTAAAACACGGTATACACTGGGTTTGTTTTCATCTTGGAAATATATCTACATAGAATTACTAACCCTTCATCCTATGTTTAATGCGATACTATTTATGCAAAATAAATATCATTACCTAAATAAAAGTAATGTATGCATATACATGTACACAGTATATGCTAGGATACTAATGAAACGAATATATTTCTGTAGTGCCACCCACTTAAACTCAGGCAGCAGCTATGATTTCAGTACACAATAAGACAGTCTGTCCAATCACAAATCAGACATAAAACCATATTCTGGTTTCTCAAAAATGATCATTATATTGCAGTTCAACACCTGTGTTCAGATCACGTGGACAAAACCCATTAAGACAGACATTAATATGTGATAAGAAGTTACCCAAGCGACTGTAAACGATCGTGGCTAAACTGGTTTTAACACGGTCTTATATTTACCTATGACACTGCATGCTCGTACGGCGATACCAAGCAATGCCGTAGTTTAAGTTTCGCTCGTACCGTGTACAGGCAGGGTGCTCACAATAAAGTTGTGGTGTTTTCAGTGAAGGTAAAATGCGGAAATAACATTGTCTTAACGACTGTAATGGTGACTGACTGAGTTTACTTTGCATTTTGAAAAATATTTTAGTTATATCAGGGTGCTAACTTCATTAAGCAACGCGGGTCTTAGCAGCCGTGGTGTCCTGGAAGTATCTGTTGCAGAAGCCGTGAGCACGGGCATGAAACTAAAACATTAGGATACATAAGGAAAATCTGACCAATAATATAATTTAAGCCACAGCAAGTTATAGATTTAAACCTAAAATTAAATTAGAAAATGAAAATGAACTCCATTGATAAACTTCTTTAAGTGGCATTTAAAAGCTGGTATGACGAAAAGGAACAAATTTTATGGATTGACAACTTCATTGCAATGTACAAGTTGTCAGTCCATACAAATTGTTACTCTTCTTCATTGATAAAGTAATATTTGTTTTTATAGCTGCCTCCTAACAAATGGTATACTACAAAGCTGAAGTACAACTTACTGAGTAAAATTCGGAATGTGCAAATTTAGAAAACTAACTTTTGGGTATGAACATATGAACGTATGAACATTAATTTGTTATTTAAACATAAAACACTAAATAAATAACACAGTCAAGCATGCTTGGGGATGCTATTATTCAAAGATTGGGGAATGCGTTTCAAAAGTTGTATTTATATTGTTGACTGTAATACATGTGTTTACAATCATTTGTCTCACCTGAATCTAACATTTCTGAGATCATAGGCATTAAATGAATGTTTGCTCGTTTTGAAAGAATGATGCATAGTGCCCATGTTACAAATCACACAGTCATAGCCCACAGAACTGATAACATGACTTTATGGCTTAGGGTTTTCCTTCGTCTTAACCGATAGTTTAGTAATACATTGAGAAATAATGCCAAAATTGACAAAGTCCTTCGACGAGAACAAGTGCTATATGACACTGTTATAACAGAACCATCGTTGGATCTAATATGGGATTCAAACATCAAACATAGGCTCCTGTTAGCAAAGGGAAACAAATTTTGATAAGTGACAATAAGGACAACTTTGGGAAGGGCATTAGAACTATTTTGTTAAAAATTGTTTAAACATAAGTGAAGTGAACTCACGGACCTGATGATAGTTAACTGTGACTTTACGTGATTCTTTGTAAGAATACTGATTATACTAAGTATGAGTATTTTTTTCTAAGAATCACGTACCGTCACCAGGGAAATATAAAATTGCTATTTAGCTTTTTGTTAGATCTGAATTAATATATACGTTGGTACTTTGATCAAGTAGGCGTGTTGTCGATGGGTTGATGTTTAAAGATATATACTCAACCAAAACAAGTTAAGGACCACCCCAATATTATATATTAAATTAATAGTTCCCATTATTATCCTTATAATACTTTAATGTTGAATATTGGGGCGATCCTTTATTTTGTTCTTGAGTATATTTATAACTATCGTTTTTTTACAGTTGTTATAACACGTCTTGATGTGGAGTGTGCATATTTCAGTTTAAAATATTATTTGTGTCATAATGAATCTAGTTCAAGCATGAATGTCTTCATCTCATGATGTCAGTTAAATAATAAAACGTAATGACTTAAGTTCTGAAAAATGTCGCAATATATGCTTTAGAAATACACAGGTAATTACGTCATGAAGTATATCTCATTACTCATACACTATGACACTTTCAGCAATATTACAACAAGATGGGAACACATGGTATACACTTCTAATACAGCAAGGCTACCCTTCAGTCTATGTTATGTCATGAACCAGGTGTGTAATGGTATGAATAGAGGACACTTTATGACTCAAATTATGTATCTTCAGTCATAGATGATATTGTTAATAACTGAAATATGGTCAATGTGGCGTTAAATATTAACTCAGTCAGTCGTTGCATTTTACCACAGAAGGGATACAAGCGAAGAAACCAATGGGCTACAAGGAAGAAAGGGACTGAAGAACACACAAGCTACCTACTGTCAACTGTTTCTATTTACAAGTTCTACATGTGACGACATGCATGACTGCAGTAAATACTACTTGTTTTTTATGTAACACAGGTTGAGAGAATTTGGACAAAGTGAACTGAAACATTTTCTTAACATTCTGAATACGTATGTTGTGAATGTGAATGATACAAATTTGAATGAGGTAAAGTCCTATTCATTTCAGTTTCGATGTGTTCAAAACGTGATTTCTCCGCGGTTTATCAACAAAGTACATAACTATCAATGACAATGAATTAACAGAACTATAACTGTGTCTTGTTGGAGACCTCACTTATTAACAGTAAATTATAATAATAATTATAACAACAGTAAATTATAATAATATTATAATTATAATAACAGTAAATTATAATAATTATAATTATAATAACAGTACATTTTAATAATAATTATAATTATAATAACAGTAAAATATTACTTGAAATCAATCTTCAGTGATGTAGTGTGTCAGCCATTTATATATTCACTGCGCATATGAATTTGTTGTTAATTTTGACAAGGACGGTTCAATATATATATTTTACTTAATAATATATAATTAATATTTTGATATATTTTGAAATTTCTCGTTTGATACAGCGGGCCTGTAGAAGTTTCTTTCGTTTCGAGAACCACCCAAAGAACACCCTTCTTTCTGTTGTATTACTGATATTCCTTATTTTCAAGTGACACAGTGCATATGTCTTCTGATTCATGACACTTCACTTATGATGTATTTACTTTTTCCCTTCAATCAAGATGCCACATTCAGTCACCATGCTATATTTTCCCCTCCTGATTCATCATATGATATGATATAATATATTTCCCCTACTGTTTCAAGTGTCATATCGTATCGTATATTTCCACTCTGATTCAAGTGTCACATCGCATATTTCCCCTTCTAAATCAAGTGTCATATCGTATATTTCCCTTCTGTTTCAAGTATCATATCGTATATTTCCCCTCTGATTCAAGTATCATATCGTATATTTCCAAGTATTCTGATTCAAATATCTTATTGTAAACTTCCCTTCTGCTTCAAGTATCATATCGTATATTTCCCCTCTTATTCAAGTATTATATCGTATATTTCCCCTCTGATTCAAGTATCATATCGTATATTTCCCTTCTAATTCAAGTATTATATCGTATATTTTCCCTCTGATTCAAATATCTTATTGTATATTTCAGTTCTGAATCAAGTATTGTATCGTATATTTCCCTTCTGATTCAAATGTCATATCGTGTATTTCCCTTTTGATTTAAGTATTGTATCGTATATTTCCCTTCTGATTCAAGTGTCATATCGTATATTTCCCTTCTTATTCAAGTATTATATCGTAAATTTTCCCTCTGAATCAAGTATCTTATTGTATATTTCAGTTCTGAATCAAGTGTTATATCACATATTTCAGTTCTGATTCAAGTGTCATGTCGTATGTTTCCCATTTGATTCAACGACCACACCATGCCGTACCATAGTGATTCAAGTATCATGTTATAATTATTGAATTCAGATTTTGACATGTCTGAACAAATACTGGGATTTTCGGATTGCACATAGCATATTCTCTTCCGATTCAAATGCAAAACATACGCACCAACATAAATAACAATAACCAACAGATTAGATCATCTTGTTTTTGTTACAAGTACTTGGAACTGAAGCCTTCTATAAGATACAACTTTACATTCATCGCATATGGTGGGCTTTGATATTGTCATGGTAACCGGAACTGAAGCCTTCTACACAGATACAACTTTACATTCATCGCATATGGCGGGCTTTGATATTGTCATGGTAACCGGAACTGAAAAGGATGAGTATTACAAAAACATGTTTAAAGTAATAGAACTTTTAAAACGTCATTTTCTTGAACAAACTTGATGCCATTTCAATCTAATATAATAACATTGATATACGACTTTTGGGTTATCCTTTCGCGAACACCTGAATTTGAATATTCCAGTTATATACTTTCCACTGCTAATTTGCATTTTAAGATATTTTTCTGCGGATACTAAGTCAATTTCAACCGGTCAATTATGTACTTCACTTTTGTTCGCTGGTAGATATTTCAATGCCAACACATGGTTGTAAACTTGTTATCCCAGGATCTGAACATCACACTCGATTTAATCAGTGTTTAGACATACTTCATTCAGATTATTATGAGATATGTATTCGTATTTAATTCAGAACGTAATACTCACATTACAGTACATATATTCAACATGCCATTCATGTCAAGCGTAGCACCAAAATGTATCACCAGTCCACTTTGTTTTCCTCATTCTTTATGAATACAAACACGGTCATTGTCAAATGTGCAAGTTCCCATTTTCCGTGTTATATCGTCATCAACTATGCATCATTTATATGTGTATCGGTGACCTTAGAGCAGACAACCCAACCTGTTCTATGTAACACAAGGAAGTACGACAAGGTTGACAAGCTATTATACCATGAGTCAAGATTATGATATTCACATTTACTGAAACATCTATGTCTTTTATCCATAACTCACACGTGCATGGAAATATTATACAATCAAATCATTTACTCAATGTGATAATCAAAATTAATTAACTGGAAGCTAATGAGACACTTGGCGATATGATCATATGGTGTCCTGGTTGACCAAACGTTAATGCATCAAATTACTTGTCAAGATAGACCTCTTTCGGTTGCCTAATGACTACGAAAAGTCACATCCTTTCCAAACTGTTGTATCTATAAATCGGAACACAAAAATACCATATTCAAACTAGATCGTGTATTAATGACAAAAAATTCATGTTTTGAAATTTTGAATTCGTTAAATTTCAATAATATGAACATATTTTGAAAGCCAATAGGAACAATTTTAAGTCAAAATAAACACCCCTATACTTTGCATCGTCATAGGAACGGAGAACTAGTTTGTGTCATGTATCGCCAAGTAATACATTAGAACATGATCACCGTTACCCTTGCCTTTGAATAAATAACCATATAATGTATCGGTTTGGAAGAAAACCAGTCTATCACAATTAAGTAAGTTCTGTAGTTTAGGAAGAATACAAATATCACCAGGACGATCTCCAACATGCAACGAATATCACGGCGCATCACAAAAGTATGCACATATAATTCGATACGTGTGTTGCATGCGAGTGGATATTGAAGCCACACTTTCCAAGAGTCTTTGACTTTGTTGGCCGGTGGACTACTGATACGGCGAGAGACAGATATCCATAGGGTCAATTCAAGCGTCCAATTCTCATTCAGACATAACACACGCCGTGGTCAACCATTGCCAGAACGTGCAGCGTCAGGTGGACTGCTCTGGGGTTTGCTTGGAGGAGTTACTTTGGTTTCAGCACATTGCTCAGGTTTTTCTGTAGGTTTAAGGAAACTGTCGGGAATAGGTGCTCGACTTATTCCCTGATCTCTCACCACTGTGTATTTGTACGTGGTTTGGTCGTCATTACTTCTTGCCTTCTTGGTCCGAGTCCTGAAACGAATAGTTTTTCCCGAGTCGGGATCTTTCGGATTGGAAGCCATGTTCCAGACGAGATTAAGCCCGAGTCACAGTTGATATTGATCTGTTGTACGAATGTCACGGTAACCTATGGAGTTGGCAGTCCCACAGGTGTAACTGGGTGAAGGGTTACCACTCGAGGAACACTTGATATTATTTAGACAATAATCCAGTTGCACGAAATATGAATCCAACGAGGACGACAGAATGAACTGACACACACACAACTGCACAATTTCCGTTAGGCGGACATTTTCCGGACCTCCTTGTTATGAAGCATGCACTTTTCAGTGCATATCGTGGAAGATTTTACGTCGCTCGAGATTTACTCCCTCGAACGCTATGCGAGTAGAAGATGTCAAACATTTCATGAAATAATCACGGGAATTTAGGTCGGTTATATCACGAATGATGTCGCCCAAACCTGTTAAAATCATCCATTTAGTATCCTGTATGACTGAATGAACGTCTGTGTGACTTGTTCAAGTTATATCATGCCCAAATCCACGGGCAGACGACTTCAGTTTGCTTGATACTCACTTGCCACGGATTAACGATATTAATCCGTAGAAAAGGTGTTGTCATATACTCGTCATTGCTACAGTGTGTCACAAATATACCATTTTCCCAAAGCAGACGATATGATCTCAGCAGACGACAATCTCCTCCCCGCTACGGAACAGTGCCTCGACGCTGTATGTGGATCGCCTGTATTATATCCAGCTTTCCCCGACACAACACATCTCTTCTGTCCTGTCCTGAATGTACCTTTACATGTTCAAATAGCCTGATTTATAAACAGCTATTGAATTCTCTACAATATTTCCGTCGAACGATTCTGTTTCATGGGCTACAGAAATCTACCGGCTTAGTTCAACACAGCTCTATACGACAATTGAAAGATAAACAGTCATAGCGTCGGTGTATCAACAAAAGCGACAAAGCGTACTTTTTGACATGCTGATATGTCCTCAGGAGGAGCATGACATGCACTTTGATACACGGGGTGGCGACTGTATATACAAACAGGTTTCCGACATACACAGACATTTCATGACGGAACGCCACGTCTGTCAGTCCACCTCAACTTGCTACAGGGTTGTAGGGACTCTGATATGCCTGTCTAAAAATCATAAGATTGAGTTGAAATTCAGAGTAGGCCTATATCAACTGTATATGTTAACAATTAGTATCGGTTAAGATAGTACTTACTGCTATCGTATCAATGGTAAACAAGCTGGAAACTAGGCGATCTGGAGGTCAGCAGCGTTCCAATGCTTAGAAACATTCAATTTTGAGAATTTGTATTTTAATGAAATCATATGTCGTTTATGTTTAATATATTTCAGGTGTAACATTATGTTTTTACACCATTTGACTATATTTGCTATATGTATTCAATTTAAAAGTTGCATACATATTTAATTATCCTTAAATCTAACTTGTTTTTTAAGAAATAGTTACAGGTAGTAAAAGAAGCCCCTCGAGTTTGATTGCGTGTTCATTTGTGCTTTGTTTATTTCCTTGTTTCTCTTTCGAAAGTTAAAAAAATTCGTTGGCGGAGGGATAGTGTACGGGTTAAAGCGTTCGCTCGTCACGCCGAAGACCCGGGTTCGATTCCCAACATGGGTACAATATGTGAGGCCCATTTCTGGTCTCTCCCGCCGTGATATTGCCGGAGTATTGCTAAAAGCGGCGTAAAACCATTCTCACTCACTCAAAAGATTCGTGCTTTTATGACCCCCTCCCCTTAATCACCTTGTAATGTTTATAAACCCAAGCTCTTCTCAGAGCAACCAACCTTAATATATGACCCACCCTCAACCTTCGGCCACATTTACCCGCAGAAATAAGTGAAACACAATCAAAGTCCGGACTTGTCAAAGTATTTCCCATACACACACATGCATGCACATCGCAAGGGAAATAACCTTGAACGCGGCGTTCAAATCTCATTTCACCTCACCCCTTCCCTGTAATACCAGTTCATGTAAATAAGAACACACAGCATCAGGTTGCTATGGCATCTGTTTCAGCAGACACTCGGGACTGATAACTCTCTGGTTTAAATTTCAGTCAAATACAATTTGACCCCTGCTCCAGGTAAGTGCTTGCACTGAAAGACGCATGTGTAAGTGCTTGCACAGGACAGGTTGACTCTCAATGCAAACAGTTGTAGTTGGGCTGACACGGGGTACTATTAATTGCGTGGGAAACTTTGGAGGCTGCGTTCCCCAACTCTGAGCCAATCACATATTTGCTTACAATACACGGCCTGCATGACATTCCAACCAATATCGATACAAGTCCTACGATTGGACCACAGTCAATACTGTTTCAATCGTGTCGGATATATTGCTTATATACTACCCATCAATAGTTTAGACTCACTAGTGTAAATGTAGCCACTTACTTGAGTCAACTGTTCTGAACTAAATTTGCAAATTACTCCATAATGTTTAAAGGTACTGTTTACACATGAACTGATGTATTGTAAAACAAATTCGTAATGTTGAAAAGATTACTGTCATGAGTTTAATAAATGATAGAAATCACTGAAAATTGGAGAATTCTTAACAAAACTTTACACCTAAACACGGCTGTTCACGTGCACAATATTTACACATGATTTTCAGCAAGATGATGCATCGTCCTCATGCAATTCATCTGCATAAGGTTTGCACTTGGTTGCACATAACATATAGTGAGTGCCTTAAGTGAGCCTAAACTTTTGATGGGTATTAAAAAACCCGCAGACATAACAATGAAAACATTGTGTGGCAAATGTCTAATTCGTCATCTCTCGCTCTATTCCGTGAAAATCATGTCCACGAAATACGCGAATGATACTTATACTTCATGTGTCACACAGACAGACAGACAGACAGACAGACAGACAGACAGACAGACAGACAGACAAAAAGACGGACGGATAGATATATAGCACGAGGAAAATACAATATATGTCAGCTTATGACATGCCAGATAATGTTCACACGGATTTGTCGAAATTGTCCTTAGCATTTTAACTTGATATCTTCAACTTCACTCATGATTTCAGTCACTGGATTGTCTGACCAAGAGTCGATTATTTCCATACGCCCCTCGTAGGGTGTATTGATGAGTGAGTGAGTGAGTATAGTTTTGCGCGGCACTCAGCAATATTCCAGCTATTACGATGACATGTGTCAACCACGTCAGCCAGCCTGACCACATGATCCCGTTAGTCGCATGGGGTGCTGAAGGTCAATTCTAACCCGGATCTTCACGGGTCTGTATTGACGAGTGTGGCGTTAAACTTCAAACACTTTGTGTATGTTTGTAGACACTCGTCAGACAACTTGATCGACAGGTTTACTAAAATTAGATGACACAGTGTGTTGATTGGCGACTAACATTCATAAACAAAACATTAACATAAATTAAACTGTCTGTATCTGTTGATGTCTGTTACTTTGTCATGAAGTGATGCTGAGAGACGTGGGTTTAAGTACAGCCATTGACGTGCCTTATTTTGTGTTCACTAAAGTATGGATGGAAAGTGTTTACTGTAGATTGAACTACTACTTTAATAAACTGACAGAAATACACCTACAAGCTTCTAATGGAAATTGTATTCAGGTGGGTCCACTATCTATACGATACCTTACAAACATAGGGCACGGTTCTCAAGTGCATCTCATTTGTCACCACTCGCTCTTTCCGTAACCGCTATTCGGCTTGTCCCGGAATAACACGAGTCGGTCACGAATGAAGTGCATCTATAGCCTTTCAGAGTTATGTCCCTTGTCATGCCAGAAGCCTCTCTTGTTCGAACCCAGGTTCACGTTTCTGGGTCAGCACCATCTTCGTAACAGTACATTTCACCAAATGAAATGTTTTAAACCTGCATCACTTCAAACATTCCTCTCATCAAGCTGACACGACGTGGTATAACTTAAATCCGGTTCAACGCATCGTAAACAAAAAAACAGCTTAGTGCAGAACTGCCATGGTCGCTCTGTCGCGTTTTTGACCGTCGAGTTGTCGCCCTTGCATAAACATGCAATAAATGTCAAGATGAAACAAACCGCGAAAATGCGACATTTTGGCCGCGACATTTGTTTCAATAATATTTTTGATTTCATGAGGAGGCGACAATGAGACAATGCAACATTAGCAGTATGTTGCGGGGTCACGTTCTGGCGTGTTTTAACACTGAAAAATGTTCGGTTGTCGAATTATCGCTGTTTTGATAATAACACATGTTATCGCATTCACAATGTCGCACATGGATCATATTGGACATTTCTTGCTTATTTGTGTAAGGGCGACAACGCGACAATATCCTTTCTGGGATTCCATACTTATTCCAGTAAATCGGTAATCTCAAAGAGTGATGCTTTTTCAAGTGTAAGATTGATTTATTAAGAATATTTAAACATTTAGAAACCGATTGTCGACTTGTGAATCCGAATATTATAATACATAATATTATTATTATAATATTAACCACCTGTATGAATCTGAATACTGGAACTTTTTTCAAATAAGCGGCAAAACATTTCCATATTCATAGGAAATTCCTGGTGAAAGCATTTTGACTCATTGCCTACTTGTGTGTGAATTAGAAGACTGGAATGGTTAGAAATACATTGTTCACTTACTGAATCAGAGCATGAGAACATTTATTGACACACTGTCCAGTTGTATGAATGTGTCTTACTGTGAAAACCTTAGTGACACATTATTTTCTCAAGAGTATCAAAATATTAACACATTTAGTAACAGATTGTTTTTAGTAATTTGAAATTTAGGACATTTTGAGTTACATTGTTCACTTGAGTAAGTATTTTTAGAATATTGTGTGATCCATGAATATCAAAACACATTTTCTACTTTGAGAATCAAAATATTAAAACATTTAGTAACACATTGTCCACTTCTGTGAAGCATGAATAGTAAAACATTTAGTAACACACTGTCCCCTTGAGTGAACCATGAAATTAAAATATTTAGTAACACACTGTCCCCTTGAGTGAACCATGAATATCAAAATATTAAGTAACACACTGTCCCCTTGTGTGAACCATGAATAGTAAAACATTTAGTAACACACTGTCCCCTTGAGTGAACAATGAATATCAAAATATTTAGTAACTCACTGTCCCCTTGAGTGAACCATGAATATCAAAACATTTAGTAACACACTGTCCCCTTGTGTGAAAAATGAATATCAAAATATTTAGTAACACATTGTCCCCTTGTGTGAACCATGAATAGTAAAACATTTAGTAACACACTGTCCCCTTGTGTGAACCATGAATATCAAAATATTTAGTAACACACTGTCCACTTCTGTGAACCATGAATATCAAAATATTTGGTAACACACAGTCCCCTTCTGTGAACCATGAATATCAAAATATTTAGTAACACACTGTCCCATTGAGTGAACCATGGATATTAACATATTTAGTAACACACTGTCCCCTTGAGTGAACCATGGATATTAACATATTTAGTAACACACTGTCCCCTTGAGTGAACCATGGATATTAAAATATTTAGTAACACACTGTCCCCTTGAGTGAACCATGAACAGTAAAATATTTAGTAACACACTGTCCACTATTGTGAACCATGAACAGTAAAATATTTAGTAACACACTGTCCACTTTCGTGAATCAAACTATTCAAAGATTCAGTAACATAAAGTCAATAAACTATATGTCACAACATGTACATTTATATAGTATCCATGCAAAAAGTATATTGTTACCGATGCTGTTAGTTTGTTTAGTGCTAACGTAATTCTCATCAGACATGGTAGAGAGTGCAGGTCTGTTGATTCAATGAGTATCTGAACATCGCTACCATTTTAAACATTCCGCTGAATATCCAAACTTAAACTTTTATGAAGCCTTGTGTTCGTTTACATCTTCAACATTTACACAAACAATACGAGCAGGGTGGCAGCTGCAAGTACCAGAAACGCAAAGAAAAGGCTTCTTTCAACAGTCTTGAAGGACAGGGCTGGTGTTATTCGGCTATGAACGGAAATGTTTTTCCCCGTGTTGGATTGGCAGTGTTCCTGGTGCATATCTTCATTGGCGTATTGGTTTTCATCCTGGTTCCTGTTCCTTCTAGCCTTTTCCTTGGCATCATCATTGTCTTTTTTGTGATGCCTATTGAGGATGAATAGTGTTGCTAGGATACACAAGGTACTGTGGCACTGGACGAGAACAAGATACACAACAAGTCGAGGCAGTCTGTCTGACTTTGGGATGAGATCACTTACAAAATTCAGAAACACAGCGTAGGTGACAAAGATGGACACCAGAAAGGATATCTTCTCCCCGGAGTCCGCTGGGAGCAAGAACACGAAGGAATTGAGGATGGACAGAAGAACCATAGGGAACACAATTCCCAGTATGTAGAAAGAAGACTGGCGTTTCAGATGAAACGTTATAATATTACCGAACGCCTTAGCACTAGACGAAGTTACATTCATGACTAACCATTCACTATGATCCTTTTCTGAACTTTCGAACATTGTCATATGTATAGTTGATGTGTTAAAGACCCCGACGTAACTCTGCAAATGGACTTTGCATATTTGTTCATCAAAAGGGAAGTGCGTTACATCTACATCACAGAGTGTCCGTAATCCTAGAATGTTATACATTTTTATATTCCCATCCACATCAGAAAATATTGGTAAGTCTTTATCCATTTGCTGAAATACATTTCCAAATGCACTATTCATGATGACAAATATCGGCGTGAGAATCTCCCCTGACGAGTAGGAAACCAATGGATGATCATCTGTGTGGTTATACTCACTCAGGTTAATGTTCAGTCTCAAATTAGGATCCTGCCACGTGAAGGTAAACATTGCAGTGAAGGAGAATGTCTGAGTCAGTTCATCAAGACCAGATAGAGATAACGGCGTGAAATGGAGATCCGGCTTTAGGACCCCGTATGTTGCTATATTCCGAGGGTAATTTATCAGCGCCTCATTCCTGGATGCCTGGAGAGCTTGCTCTAAGGTTGTATCTTGGGAAGCATGCGCCATGCATACGAATACACAAACACACAGTGTTTTCATTCTCACTGTAGTAGTAATGTGGCTTTTCTATGTCGTTTCTCTGTCAGACAGTGCGATTAAACCCAATGTCATACCTTGTGAGATTCCTTTGATGAGATAAGTGATGGCGTAACTGTCAAAGATGATTCCATATGACAAATGGATTTAGTAGAAACAGAAACTCTTCATTCTCATGTTGACTCCTTTTTCTACGACTGTTCAGAAAAATTCCATTTTACAATAGGTTGGTAGTAATAACAAGCGCCCTCACACACAAGACCGTGAACAGAGATGTCCTTCTCCAAAGTCTTCAAGTCTCTAATGATCCTCAATGTAATCGCCTCCTTCCTCCACAGGGATGCTTTCACAATCAGCTACCTCCCTCTGATGCAGCATCAGTCTTCAACAATAGAGATATGGCAGGAAACCTTCGTCAATACAGGTTATTGTATTGTATCTGGCCAATGATGGTTGGTCTCATATACCATCGGCACTAATTGCATGACTTAAATGTCATTGTCTGTATTCCCATGACACGTAACCTAACACGTGCACGATGTACAATTGCTCAGTCCTCCTGCAATTCAGCAATTCACCCGAGTATCTCCCATCTCGTGAAAAACCGAGATCTGGGGAAATTGCTGTCCTGGTATATTTAAGTGAATAAATTAACATTCTTCGGTGGCCTTGTAACTCCAATTTCATATTGATCAGGCAATGATTCCCCTAATTACACATTGATGATGAGTGTTTTTCATTAACTTCGAAAAGGATACCAAAATGTTCAGTTTTGAAATTGTTTATTAAAAAATAGTCCATCAGTCATAATGTGCACAGCTTAAGGAAAATCAAAATTCTTTAGAAAACGTCATGGCAAACAGTTAATCCTTGTTAATCCAGACACACCGCAGCAGAAAACTGTTTGGTATGTAAAGGGGAGAATATCAAACCATGAACAGTAAAATATTTAGAAACACACTGTCCACTTTTGTGAACCATGAATATCAAAATATTTAGTAACACACTGTCCACTTCTGTGAACCATGAATATCAAAATATTTAGTAACACACTGTCCACTTCTGTGAACCATGAATATCAAAATATTTGGTAACACACTGTCCCCTTCTGTGAACCATGAATATCAAAATATTTAGTAACACACTGTCCCATTGAGTGAACCATGGATATTAACATATTTAGTAACACACTGTCCCCTTGTGTGAACCATGGATATTAAAATATTTAGTAACACACTGTCCCCTTGAGTGAACCATGAATAATAAAACATTTAGTAACACACTGTCCCCTTGTGTGAACCATTGATAGTAAAATATTTAGTAACACACTGTCCCCTTGTGTGAACCATGAACAGTAAAGTATTTAGTAACACACTGTCCACTTGAGTGAACCATGGATAATAAAACATTTAGTAACACACTGTCTCCTTGTGTGAACCATTGATAGTAAAACATTTAGTAACACACTGTCTCCGTGTGTGAACCATTGATAGTAAAACATTTAGTAACACACTGTCTCCTTGTGTGAACCATGAACAGTAAAGTATTTAGTAACACACTGTCCCCTTGAGTGAACCATGGATAATAAAACATTTAGTAACACACTGTCCCCTTGTGTGAACCATGAATAATAAAACATTTAGTAACACACTGTCCCCTTGTGTGAACCATTGATAGTAAAACATTTAGTAACACACTGTCTCCTTGTGTGAACCATTGATAGTAAAACATTTAGTAACACACTGTCTCCTTGTGTGAACCATGAACAGTAAAGTATTTAGTAACACACTGTCTCCTTGAGTGAACCATGGATAATAAAACATTTAGTAACACACTGTCCCCTTGAGTGAACCATGAACAGTAAAGTATTTAGTAACACACTGTCCCCTTGAGTGAACCATGAATAATAAAACATTTAGTAACACACTGTCCCCTTGAGTGAACTATGGATAATAAAACATTTAGTAACACACTGTCCCCTTGAGTGAACCATGGATAATAAAACATTTAGTAACACACTGTCTCCTTGTGTGAACCATGAACAGTAAAGTATTTAGTAACACACTGTCCCCTTGAGTGAACCATTGATAGTAAAACATTTAGTAACACACTGTCTCCTTGTGTGAACCATGAACAGTAAAGTATTTAGTAACACACTGTCCCCTTGAGTGAACCATGGATAATAAAACATTTAGTAACACACTGTCTCCTTGTGTGAACCATGAACAGTAAAGTATTTAGTAACACACTGTCCCCTTGAGTGAACCATTGATAGTAAAATATTTAGTAACACACTGTCCCCTTGTGTGAACCATTGATAGTAAAATATTTAGTAACACACTGTCTCCTTGTGTGAACCATGAACAGTAAAGTATTTAGTAACACACTGTCCCCTTGAGTGAACCATGGATAATAAAACATTTAGTAACACACTGTCCCCTTGTGTGAACCATGAATAATAAAACATTTAGTAACACACTGTCCCCTTGTGTGAACCATTGATAGTAAAATATTTAGTAACACACTGTCTCCTTGTGTGAACCATGAATAGTAAAACATTTAGTAACACACTGTCCACTTGCGTGAATCAAACTATTCAAAGATTCAGTAACATAAGTCAATAAACTATATGTCACAACATGTACATTTATATAGTATCCATGCAAAAAGTATATTGTTACCGATGCTGTTAGTTTGTTTAGTGCTAACGTAATTCTCATCAGACATGGTAGAGAGTGCAGGTCTGTTGATTCAATGAGTATCTGAACATCGCTACCATTTTAAACGTTCCGCTGAATATCCAAACTTAAACTTTTATGAAGCCTTGTGTTCGTTTACATCTTCAACATTTACACAAACAATACGAGCAGGGTGGCAGCTGCAAGTACCAGAAACGCAAAGAAAAGGCTTCTTTCAACAGTCTTGAAGGACAGGGCTTGTGTTATTCGGCTATGAACGGGAATGTTTTTCACCGTGTTAGATTGGCAGTGTTCCTGGTGCATATCTTCATTGGCGTATTGGTTTTCATCCTGGTTCCTGTTCCTTCTAGCCTTTTCCTTGGCATCATCATTGTCTTTTTGTGATGCCTATTGAGGATGAATAGTGTTGCTAGGATACACAAGGTACTGTGGCACTGAACAAGAACAAGATACACAACAAGTCGAGGCAGTCTGTCTGACTTTGGGATGAGATCACTTACAAAATTCAGAAACACAGCGTAGGTGACAAAGATGGACACCAGAAAGGATATCTTCTCCCCGGAGTCCGCTGGGAGCAAGAACACGAAGGAATTGAGGATGGACAGAAGAACCATAGGGAACACGATTCCCAGTATGTAGAAAGAAGACTGGCGTTTCAGATGAAACGTTATAATATTACCGAACGCCTTATCACCTGACGAAGTTACATTCATGACTAACCATTCACTATGATCCTTTTCAGAAATTTCGAGCATTCTCATATGTATAGTTGATGTGTTAAAGACCCCGACGTAACTCTGCAAATGGACTTTGCATATTTGTTCATCAAAAGGGAAGTGCGTTACATCTACATCACAGAGTGTCCGTAATCCTAGAATGTTATACATTTTTATATTCCCATCCACATCAGAAAATATTGGTAAGTCTTTATCCATTTGCTGAAATACATTTCCAAATGCACTATTCATGATGACAAATATCGGCGTGAGAATCTCCCCTGACGAGTAGGAAACCAATGGATGATCATCTGTGTGGTTATACTCACTCAGGTTAATGTTCAGTCTCAAATTAGGATCCTGCCACGTGAAGGTAAACATTGCAGTGAAGGAGAATGTCTGAGTCAGTTCATCAAGACCAGATAGAGATAACGGCGTGAAATGGAGATCCGGCTTTAGGATCCCGTATGTTGCTATATTCCGAGGGTAATTTATCAGCGCCTCATTCCTGGATGCCTGGAGAGCTTGCTCTAAGGTTGTATCTTGGGAAGCATGCGCCATGCATACGAATACACAAACACACAGTGTTTTCATTCTCACTGTAGTAGTAATGTGGCTTTTCTATGTCGTTTCTCTGTCAGACAGTGCGATTAAACCCAATGTCATACCTTGTGAGATACCTTTGATGAGATAAGAGATGGCGTAACTGTCAAAGATGATTCCATATGACAAATGGATTTAGTAGAAACAGAAACTCTTCATTCTCATGTTGACTCCTTTTTCTACGACTGTTCAGAAGTCCAGCTCGGGAAATTCATTTTACAATAGGTTGGTAGTAATAACAAGCGCCCTCACACATAGTACTTTGAACAGAGATGTCCTTCTCCAAAGTCTTCAAGTCTCTAATGATCCTCAATGAAATCGCATCCTTCCTCCACAGGGATGCTTTCACAATCAGCTACCTCCCTCTGATGCAGCATCAGTCTTCAACAATAGAGATATGGCAGGAAACCTTCGTCATTACAGGTTATTGTACTGTATCTGGCCAATGATGGTTGGTCTCATATACCATCGGCACTAATTGCATGACTTAAATGTCATTGTCTGTATTCCCATGACACGTAACCTAACACGTGCACGATGTACAATTGCTCAGTCCTCCTGCAATTCAGCAATTCACCTGATTATCTCCCATCTCGTGAGAAAAAACGAGATCTGGGGAAATTGCTGTCCTGGTATATTTAAGTGAATAAATTAACATTCTTCGGTGGCTTTGTAACTCCAATTTCATATCGATCAGGCAATGATTCCACTAATTACACATTGATGATGAGTGTTTTTCATTAACTTCGAAAAGGATACCAAAATGTTCAGTTTTGAAATTTGTTTATTAAAAAAATATTCCATCAGTCATAATGTGCACCACTTAAGGAAAATCAAATTTCTTTAGAAAACGTCATCGCAAACGGTCAATCCTTGTTAATCCAGACACACCGCAGCAGAAAACTGTTTGGTATGTAAAGGGGAGAATATCAATTACACTTGGATACGGATATTAAATATTTTAGAGGTTTAGAGGAGCCCGACGTGGTCGATTTAACTCTCCTCTTTCGTCACCTCCGCTTTCCTGTCACATTGAGATACCAATAACTGATTCAAGGTTCAAAGCGGATACGTTATGGCATTCTGACTACAAATGTAGGGCGACAATGGCGATCAGATTTTCTTCTGTGAATAATGAGCTAACAACGAACTAGATAGGTCTCAATCATCATCAAGTGAATCAAACACATGTAATTATCCCACGACCACTGAAGTGCACTTAAACGTTAGCGAACCTCTCTACTGTCATTTACAATTGCAAGCAGTGAATCAACGACGGATCAATAATCACGCCGATCACTGGGGCATGAAAATTGTAACAGATTATTGTTGTAATTCCACTGTCATTGTTCCCGTGTTATTAATAGGCACTGACCAGTAAATGTAACCATACCAACAGAACAGTGCTTAGAATTTGGATTCTAATAATGTTCCCAAAACAGGTATAGCGCTCAAATTCAACAGACATATGCTCCGCTGAAAATGTTACGTTGTCATGCTTGTTCAGATGCCACCGGGGGCGATGGTGTAGCCAAGTAGTTAAAGCGTCTTCTCGTCACGCCGAAGACAGGGGTTCGATTCCACACATGGGCACAAAGTGTGAAGCCCATTCTGGTGTCCCCCGCCGCGATATTACTGGAATATTGCAAAAAGCTTCGTAAAACCATACTCACTCACTCACTCACTCAAATGACACCGTCTCATGGCAGGAGTTCTGTCTTGTGGCGTCAGGCAAAAAACAGGCATTCTTTACCTATCGCAACACCTAGTGTCCTCACTGATTTAGTCTGTCATACAGACCCTGAAACAAATATACCCAAGAAAGCCCATGCAAGTCTAGAATGTGTGGCACCGGGGCTCCTTTCATTATTTTTTTTTAATTATTATTATGAACTGTTTGTTCTGTAAAGTATGTTCATTTCAGAGGCTAGTTGTTCGTCTATCACTGATTGTCAGTGATCCATTCCTAAATATGTATCGCTTTATTCATGCTTCTTAATCAGACCCGTGAAGATCCGTGTTAGAATTGATCTTCAGTAACCCATGCTTGTCGTAAGAGGCGACTAACGGGATCGGGTGGTCAGGCTCGCTGACTTGGTTGACAAATGTCATCGGTTCCCAATTGCGCAGATCGATGCTCGTGATGTTGATCACTGGATTGTCTGGTCCAGAGTCGATTATTTACAGACCGCCGCCATATAGCTGGAATATTGGTGAGTGCGGCGTAAAACTAAACTCACTCACTCCTTTGTTACGGAAGCAGTATCTGCAGCTGCATCTCTTTGCTGTTTACAGAGGAGATTGGAAAACTAGTATGGAAGATCACAGCTTCGTTTCCCCCAAAGTCAAACATATCAAGACTGATAAGTATAAACTGTCAATTAGGTTCATCCCTTTTTATATATATTCAACTCCTCTTGGTGTCTTTGGGAGGTGTGATAGTCTATTGGTTAAAGCGTTCGCTCGTCACGCTGAAAACACGGGTTCGAGCCCCTACACGGAACAATATGTGAAGCCTATTTCTGGTTTCCCCTGCCGTGATATCGCTTGAATATTGCTAAGAGCGACACATGCTATTCATGGCACATTGGCTACGGTTGATATCACTTTTCATTCTGCAATACAGAATGATATCATCCACCTTGAGAGTGAACAATCTGAAGAAATGACATAAATGAAATCCGAATGAGGAAAACACATACAGTTATCTTCGCGCGTTATTTAACACAAGAGTGACATAAATGCAATTCCATGTTTTGACCTGTACCACATGTTACCGTAAATCAATTCTTTATTTTGATTAATGCCATATGTTCCCATGTTTGCGCAGGTGAAAAACTGACTAGCCTTTGCAGTTATTTATGCCTTCATATTTTCCATTTGATAATGAGTTATAACCACATTTTCATCTTATAGTCAATATCGTACGATCGATTTTTCTTCGGGATTTTCTATGGCTGTTTACCCAACAAGTCGGAGTGTCAGGTATGATGGTTGGTTGGTAGTGCTTAACGCCGCACTCAGCAATCTTCCAGCTATATGGTGGCGGTCTGTAAATAATCGTGTCTGGACCAGACAATCCAGTGATCAATAGCATGAGCATGAATCTATGCAATTGGGATACGATGACATGTGCCACTGAACCAAGTCAGCGAGCCTGACCACCCGATCCCGTTAGTCACCTCTTACGACAAGCGTGGGTTGCTTAACACCTATTTTAACCCGGAATTTCAGGGTCCGGGTGTATGAACACCGGTACGATAGTATTGTTATGCCTCTTCAAGAACCATTTTATGAAACTGCCATTGATCCCTGCAACCCAACATCACAATAGAATTGAAACACTGACAAAATATTGCGGGGACACGCCTGAACAGTGCCCAATACCGGTTTGAGCAGCAGCGTACGATCGACAGTTAATGTCGTGCAAAGACCATTCCGCAGGCTATGGAATTGATTCTGTGGAAATGATTTTTTTGTTTCTCAGTTGGTAAATCACAAATTTAATTATGAACGGATATGAACATAACACACAACGAATTGACAGAAAAACCAAACTGTTCACGGCCACATCACGTATTTGATAGAGCCCATGTGTGGGTCATCAGTGATAGGCCCATCACGTAATTTAGGAAAGATAATGCGAACGTTGATTTGCAATTTCGGGTTTGCTGCAGTTGAAAATGAGGGTTCATTAAATGATGATAGGCATTCTGGAAGTTGGTGAGTCAACAAATGAAACATACAACTTTATGGATGACAACTTCTGGTTTATTGCGTTAAGCGACGTTTCGATGTAGATTCTTACATCCTTATCAAGCTAAAAGTGACTACAACCAAATGGTGAGGAGCATATATACATGGTATGTTGTGACAAGCAGCAGATTAACATTAACAACAGCATGTAATAGAAATAACAAGTGGTACATAATTGGAAGAGGCCAGTAGGGAACTGAACACAACAAATGGCACTAGTGATGAAGGGTTCATTCCATTACCTCACCTGTTTCACGGCGCAGATACAATGACAGTCGCTGGAGATATTCTGCTCATCAGGAATACAGACTGGAATGGTTCTGTCCCAGTGCTGCGTCAATAATTTGCCATTCTTGGGACTTTTGGCCATCCTGATGCTTTAGCACACACCAGACGTGTAGGCATCCAAGATATTCTTGGCAGAGTGCGAAATAGCCACTGGTCCGCTAGCCCCAGGCTAGTAAATGTCCAGTCGGGCCAGTAAATCTCCACTGTCACTGGCCCGACTGGCCTAAAAAAAATGTTCATCATATAGTGGTGACTTATTAAAAATAATATTTCAGAAATTCAGACCTGTGTTTTCGTATTTGTTTTTGATGGTATTTCACCTTTTAGTAATCTTTTGCTTAGCTTCTGCATTCAAATTTCGGGCTAGTGAATTATTTTGTGGGCTGGTAATTTTCAGGCGCAGCTAACCCAACTGGCTAGCAAAATTTGGAAACTGTTTCGCACACTCATTCTTGGGCGGGTTCCGTTCATCACCCTCGGGCAAGTCAGTTTTAGTTTGTATACGAGAGGGATGCTGACTCGGCTGCGGAGAATACTCTTTGGCTTTCGACATACCAGTTGTACACCAGCTGATGATGAATGTTTGGGTCAAGGGAATAATATCTTTTCCCTCAAAGGAGGGGCGTACATCATGCATCCGAAGCTATCACTTGATGATAATCACTTTCCCCTACTATTTGTACGAAGTATATATTTATAAATATACAAAACAACAACTTATAAAGTACAAGTGATATTTGACTGGGATAATGTTCAATCTCACACCCAAATTGGGAGACATCACAGAAATGGTTTGTGTATTTTCACATAATTTATACATAATTTTGTGTATTGTGAAATACAACTTAACATGTGTCAGTTTGCGTCAGTTATCCTAATAATGTGATATGTATTCCCCTTGGGGTCTGAAATGAAGTTGCTCTGAAATATCAGAGTTATAATATAGTAATTGGTTTCTCTGAAGGGATACAATGTAGCTCCTGACTGTGCATGGAATGATGTTCATTGCCACGTTCACCATTTCAAGTCGTTCATGAATCATTCCACAGCAAAAACACGTCAGCTAAGCTGTAGTTCCCTATTTGCATATGCTTTGTTATCATATATTCAGCTTGCCATTTTGTGACCCTCCAAAAACAGCGCAATGGGAATAGTGTTGGACGCAAGTCAAATGAGTCCAGATTATTGAACATAATGAGAGAAAGCCGATCCATGTTTCAATATGTTTTATAGTTCAGCCGATACGTGTATAATTGTCTCCAGTTTCATTCAGCAATACATGGAGTATATTTTAAGGAGGGTTTTTGTGTTAATTTGTTTCAGTGTAATTACATTAATCGAAACATTCCTTAAGTCCATTGTGGGGTCGAGATAGCTCAAGCTGCTGTCTATGCCGCTGGTTAGAGTGAGTTGAGTTGTTGTAAAACTTTCTGTCCACAGAATATGACGGGATTTCTGGACAAAGAAGTGTGCAAAAGAGACAAAAAATAAAGCAAAGTGTCTTGGAGTAGTGATTGAAAACCACAAACTGTCTCCAATATATCTTATACATCAAACCGACCATGAAAAACACATTCCACAAACACATGTATTGATTCAGAACAAACACTCAAAGCAGATTACAAATATTTGCATGGAATGTTCAAGAAAGCAACCATTATGAACACCACCAACATTATCACACAACTAAGTTGTTGTCTCAACCGCTTTATGCCAACAAAGTCTGTTTATAAACGAAGTATACTTCAAACTAAAGTATGTCGTTGCCGTGTGACCACAAATATAAAGTAGTCTTGGTATAGCGGTAATTAGATGATGACAGATTGTATCAGGTGGGAGCATTAGGCTGTCGGGTATGCCCAATACACGTACATGGGATGTAGCCTGAAGGAGGATACCTGATTGGCTGCACCTGGAAAGGACTGGCCAATCGAAGACTATATAACACCCGTCTTACTTCTGGCACGTGTGGGCACTGGACATCTGTATGTAGATTGTTATCAGCAATAAGACTCGCACTGGAATACAATTAGAATAATGAATACTTACAACAAAGAGAAAGACACCAAACTGAAGTCAATCAGATTTGTATCAGAATATTTGTTACCAGTCAGGGAAGGACATAATGTATGAAACTGCTTTAGGCCGCAGCTAAACGTTGTTGACCAGCATAGTGTTTGGGGGCATAGTCAGATTCACGTATCACTGCATCGCTGCAGGGTTAAATAATTAAAATTTACGATTCACGAAGTTTCTAAATAATGTAACTATCACCAGAGATCAATTGTAATCTACCTGTTTTTGTGCAAAAATCAGGTAATTAATGAAATATATGATGAAAATATATGATTATGAAATATTTCAAAGATCACTGATTCATATAAGATTAAGACATCTCACGAGTCAAATTTTCTTCACGTCTTTTCCACAAAAAATGTTCTAAACGCTTTTCTGAGGCATTGAATGTTCTAACGTTGATCATAACAAAGTCGCCTGACGCTGTTACCAAAACCATACAAAAAAGCATGCTCGATTGGACCTCAAACACTGTGAAATGTGAATACAAAGGCTGATGCTGTTGGAATATTGTTTGATACGAAGAGAAAGTTAACTATTTCATGTTATCATTCCAATCTGACACTGTCATTACTTTAAAAATATATCTAGTAAAATTAGATGTGATCATGTGTTGATTATGTGTTTGATAAAAGACCGGTAATTTACTGAAGGCTGGTTGTATAAATAGCTCAACACAAAATATCCTCGAAAAGAAGGATCGTTTTAGAAGTGTGTAAACCATTAAAAAACAAGACGCTAGAGATAATAAATCACCGTGGCAGTATGAGCAGCTGCATGACCACTCGTGGTGACGTCGACATACAGGTGGTGTTCCGCTAGGTCAACGTGTCCTTTGGGTAAATGAAACAATGTGTATTGTTATCATCATTAATAAAGTTATGAAATATTGATGACGGGGTAATGTTAACGTATCTCACAAACCAAATGAAACGATCCTATGATAAGATGAAGGTATTTATAGGTGGAGGACAGATGTAGAATCCTCACTCCACACGGCGTCGTCAGAACAGAATAGAACAAAGCCAAACAGGTAACTAAGCCATTTACATGTTTGTATGTTATGTATTCAAGATTCATGGTTCACTTCCAGGTGCTGTATACTTTTATGTGACGCTTGCTTAACTAAACTAAGATGTGTAGCTAGAACTGACATACTGAGAGAACAATTATTTTCTTGTTCTTTTTTCACTATATACTAAAAACACTGTGGTATCGCCAAGTGAATGTTGAATATAATACAATTCCGATATAAGCAAATGGTGTCGACGGAGCTATTACAACACGTATTAGCCGGTTATGTGCATGTTTCTGTCAGTGTTCTACTTTTATGGGGTCACAAGTGGACCAGTTTGTATAGGGATCATTTTGGCGTGATAAAGACCTTTGATCGTTGGTTCAAATCCCATATTTGTATTTTGTTCGATAGATGCTTTGTACAAGTCGTCTAAAGCACTGTGAGTCATTGTCATAGTAGTACACCAACGTTGGTTCGAATCCCGGTTTGGAATGATCTGACACAAAGTTGTAAGTTAGTGATACAGGTAAAACATATGATCACACTGATGTTAATCAAACAATGTCTGTTATCTCCTATAAGATTATGTCAGTATCATGTCAGATTATGTTCATCGTACCTTCCATGTTATTGCAATGTTCATGTTTTTACTAAGACCAAGTTACGGCGATGGCCTTAATTCTACAAAGTAAATGTTTCTGCAATGACCATGTTACTGTTTCAGAACGATGTTTCAGCTGTTATACCTCCTTCTGCTTGCCATCACCTTCAGTCATTTCACAGGTATGTTTTCGGACCCCAGCAGGGCAATATTCGTTTTACAATTTAAACGTGTAACTCAATGATCACCTCTTGCTATATACCACTTAACATCAATGAAGATGAATGCATTTAACTGCATCATGTTGAAGACATTCTTGTTTATATCTACACACACTCCTGCTAGTTCTTCGTCTTCATAAAATACATGGAACTATACATGCGACACACTAATGTAAAACAATGAATCAAAAGCAGCCGATATTTGTTCTCCTTCCAGCTGGTATAAAACTCTGGAACTCTAAAACGCCAAGAAGCAACACAATATGGCGCGGGAACTGGAACCTGGACAGTACCACGTACAGGGGTCAGGAGTCGGTGTCTGCTGAGCCCAACCCCGACGGGAGTACCTACAAAGTTAGTGCCATCTCCCTCTCCCAGGGATCCTACGGCCTCACCGATCTCTTCAGTGGAGCTGAGTTCTACTCCGCTCCTTTAGAGCCCAGGGAGTGCTTGACCCTAGTCTACAAGGTGTGGTTCGAAGACAACTTCGACTTCGCCTACGGTGGAAAGTTGCCGGGTCTGTACGGGGGCGGGGTCAACTGTACGGCTGGAGGAGACCCAGGCAAGGACTGTTTCACATCCCGCTTTATCTGGAGAACAGGTGGAGTAGGTGGAGTGGCACTCTTCACCACAGCTCAACAAACACCGGGGTTCTGTGCCACTGAAGGAGTGGAGTGTAACGACGCTTGGGGACACCGACTTGGCAGCGGAAGTTTCCAGTTCCAGACCGGAACCTGGTACACAATCCAACAAACCGTTCGCCTGAACACCCCCGGGCAGGCTGACGGCTACGTTCGGATTGCTGTTGGGGGCGTTGGTAAAGTGTACGACGTCAGTAACGTGGTAATCAGAGAATCCCCGGATGTGAAAGTCGATGGCATTCTGTTTTCTAATTATTTCGGCGGGACATCGTCATGTTCCGGAAGTCCCGTTGATACCCATGTCTACTTCCGGTACTTTGTCCTCAAGGACAACTTCTGCTAGAAATATCACAATAGGCATCCGTTTACCACAGATTTTGTCCAACGACCACAGATTTTGTCCAACGACCACAAATTTTGTCCAACGGGTCGTGAAATAAACTTGACTTCGCCATCTTTGTTTGATGTTGTTGATATTCTGCTGGATTGCTTGCCTATTTGAAAACAACGCTAAACGAGGATGTCTTCCATTGTGTAATATGATTACGAAGCGAAGTTTTACATTTTCATACACATCCATAATTAAACACACATAGCGATATTCATAATGAATAAACAGTCAGAATGTAAAATGAAGCCTAATGTACAACTAGACATAACGTATGAATAGGCATGATGCAACTAGGCATCACGTACAACTGGACATAACGTATGAATAGGCATCATGTACAACGAGGCATAATGTACAACCTATCATCAGGTACAACTAGGAATAATGTACAATTAGGCATCACGTACAACTAGGCATAATGTACAAGTAGACATCATGTAAACAAGGCGTAATGTACAACTAGGCATTTGTTTCCCATTAGACTTCATTTTCTAATGCTCATTGTCGTAACGACACTTGACATTACCTCCAAGATGACGTAAACTTTACGCAAATAACGTGTATCATGCCAACAAGGATGTTTCGTCTAGAGTGTACGCACTACCTAGTGTTGAATGTTCACATGAGCAACTGCTACTAGATTAATGAAATTGTGAGAAAGTATATATATAAATACATGTATTGGCTTTTCTGTTTGTTAACATGTAGTGAATGGAAACTGAACCTCCCTTAACCACCTAGCTTTTCCCACCGCCTCATAGTAATGAATGAGTGAGTGTGTGAGTGAGTTGGGCTTTACGCCACAATATTCTTTTAGAAATATTCCAGCAATATAAGGGCGGGGAACATCAGAAATGGACTTCACTCATTGTGCCCATGTCGGGAATCGAACCCGGGCCTTCGGCGTGACTAGTGAACGCTATAACCACTAGGCTACCCCACCGCCCCGCCTCATAGTAATGTAATAGACAGAGAGTGCTGCCTACTTTATCTATTATAGAGAAAACATGTCCACAAGTGTAACACAAATCCAGGAAATACTCTAGGTTTTCTTTTTCATGTAACTTTTAAAGAGACGTTTGTTCAACGTAGGCGTGAATTGCAAAGTTTCTCATTTCAAAATGTGCCATGGATATTCCAATCTCGTCAGTACATCCCAGTAAGGCAAAACGTCAACCATGTTTGCCATCATTCGACACTACAACAAGATGCAGAGTGTTTGCAGTCTGTACCCCATCAATAATTTATGGATATCCACGTCCCACGACTACTTCCCAGAAGCGCTGATCTTAAACATGGATGAATATAGAAGCAGATATATTTATCCTTTCCTATCCTCTCAGTCCAAAATGAATTAACATATAGCTGATAACTTCATCAATCTAACAAACGCGAGTAACCTAGTCTGAATCTCAGTCCCTGAACCACATTATTTTCACGACTGCCTTGCCGTCACTGCAATGCTATATCCCTTAATGAAACATGTTTGGATTTCCACAGTTTCAATCTCACATTTCACAGTGGCACCTTTTCAGTATAAATGGGATAAATTGTTACTATTACAATTATATATATTCAGGGACTAAGCGTTAGTCTAACAAGTAACTTAAGCACATTGAAGTATCTTTGCACGATCCGTTAGAGGTTCATAACAGCTTTGAACCTCTGGACACAGCTGACAAAATAACTTAGTTTCCGTTTTTGCGGAAACCTAACGGATACTGGGTAATGTAGGTTTCCGCTAGGTTTCAGTATCCGGAAACAGACAATGCGAGTTTCCGCATAGTTTACAAAACTGAAACTAACAAATCTAGGTTTCCGTCAAGTTTCTACAACTGAAACTATCATTATGCGTTTCCATTTAGTTTCAGTTCGCTGAAACATTCAAAGAGAAATGACTTTGTTTCCGCTATTGCGGAAACCTATTGAATACTGGGTAATGTAGGTTTCCGCTAGGTTTCTGTTGGTTTCAGCTTAGATGAAATGGCAAACTTATAATTAGCTTTGTGCTGTTCCATTGGGGACTATATTTACTTATTGTTACATTTGCAAGATAATTTCTGTTTACAGAATCCAGTTAGGGTCAATGCAGGAAGCAAAAGTACTGTTCGTGCCGTAGTCCCTAGTATGTTGATCAACCTTCAGGTGTTGGCAATCTATAGCTCATTTTATACTGTACCGGTAAAGTGTTTATGGTTACATGCCAGTTTTTAGTGTACATTTGTGATAGATTAGTTATTTTACTGTCCTTCGAAGACAGGTAAGTATATAAGTTTGTTTTTATTTCATGTACACATTTACAAATTTAGAGTTACGACTTTCATAGTCACGATATGGCTACCGATGTGACTATGCAACTCACTCACTACCATTCTGCATAACTTGTGAATGTACAATTTATTACATTGTACCCGAAAAACAACAAACACAGTGACACATGCACTGTTATGATTCATCTGTTTCATTATTGTGAATAGCTCACATTTCAACAGTACTCAACAATGTGTGTGTGTGTGTGTCTGTGTGTGTCTGTGTGTCTGTGTGTCTGTGTGTCTGTCTGTCTGTCTGTCTGTCTGTCTGTCTGTCTGTCTGTATGTATGTATGTATGTATGTATGTATGTATGTATGTATGTATGTATGTATGTATGTATGTATGTATGTATGTATGTATGCATGCATGCATGCATGCATGCCCATATCAAAAGGGAATTTTCAGCATTGGAGAAAACAAATTCTGTATGAATATGCAAATACAAATATGTCAAAACCCTACAACATTTTATGCATATGATGAAATATTTGCATATTTGCTGTGGTATTTATAAAACAGATTTCAAATTCAAATTCAAATGTTTATTGTATGAAAGGTCATGGGCCCATATACATATACATGAAGTGTACATTTGAAGCTGTCTCAATGTATCTTAACATATACACACTAACAATCTCACATAGTAAAGACTTGGCAACTTGCTTACAACCATGAAGCTTCTGTTGCACTCACACTGAGCAGCCAACAATCCTCTGATGTGGTACATATGACGCAGAGCCTTGAGTTGAGCCTGAGTTTTGCCACACAGAAAGGGGAAATATAACCAAGTTGATTACAACAAGGCTTGAACCAGTCCACAACCGCAAACAGATGGTGTATGCTCTACTTAAGATTTGTGGGTGAATATGAAGAGTCCTGGTTGATGTCTGGCACAACATCGTTGCCATCCTTATCATCCACACAGACTCTTCATCATCCTGCAAATACAATACATACAATGCTTAGTAAAACTGCAAAACAGCCAAAGTAACACATTTATACATATTCATAAACATGCACAGTGGTACATCTGATCACAATGAAATTATATAATTAGAACGACTAATTTGTATATGTAACCAAAATATTTTTTTCACAATCACAAAGGAAAGATATGTAGTATACATGTATATTGTATCTTCCATTTGACATGTCACTTATTTTATTGATTGGTACCAGAAAATAGCAGCCAACCCAGTATTCTGAAGCAAATTGTTGTAATATTTATTACTGTTACTGTACTCATATTCAAGGTAACATCTACTACCAAATCGCCAATTGAAATCGAAGCATATGTAAAACGGTACATACATATTTTTAAATAGATACGAATTATGTTTAAACACTGAATGTAACACATAATTATATATGTGATCTTATTCAAATTGAAATGACCAACTCAACTGAGAAAAGCATACAAAACCTAACATTTCCCATGAATGAAAAATCGTTGGTATTTCTTAGTTTTATCAACTCTCTAAGGAAACATTCCCAGCAATATAGTAACATAAAATATTATTTTTTTTATGTGACCTTTAATTTAATTTAAAACTGTAAAATGTGTAACACAACTTATTCACTTTCAGTTACAGTTACGTATCTGGTATACAATAATTACACTCTTGCTCGACAACGGTATAAGAATCCATACCGAAACGTCGCATCATATATAATAAAGAAGTTGTTATCCATAAACTCTCTTACTTTCTTATTTGTCACCAACTTCTAAATGCCAATCAAACAAATTACAATAATTAAATATATTCATTATTGATATATGATGGATAGCAATGGGATAGATCAAACTGAAGTCGTTAAATGAAACCTATGAAGTGAAGTATTTTGGACTAACCTGATGAGAAACTGCCGTCCATTCCAGACGATTCCTTGTTTCCTTGAAACAAACGACTGGCAGTGCGGACAGAAAACTGGGTCTTTTCTTGGAACTGAAAAACATATCAACATATCTTAACTTATGAAAGTGTAATCCCATATATAACATATGTTAAACTTATGGTTACACTGGAATCCACGCACTGTTACATTTTGAGTGATTATATTTTTCACAAAGATAAAGAAATTTATTCTATGTATCTATTTAGTGTTTACTTGTTTTTGACTAAATGCTGATGAATAAAAAATATTGTTTTAAGATTTCCTTTAATGAAATTAGGAGCATGGTATGGTGTAACTATAAATGATTACCAAGCCAAGCCTCTTGTCAATCTCCAACAAGTCAGTGGATCCACAATACGTATCTGTAAATCAAATAATTGAAACAATGATTCTTTTAGAAATGTTATACGTGACTTGTGTCGATGCATTGTAAGGCTAAGAGGTTCAATAATTGATTACCTAAATTATTACACAAAGCTATGAGTGTAAAGTATATGTTATAATTGTTTTAATGGTAATAAAATGATAAAAAGATGTACTGGTATAATTGGATAAATACCGCCATATAGCTGGAATATTGCCGAGTGCGGCGTAATACTAAACTCGCTCACGTAGATATATTGAGCTGACATCACATATAATTAGATAAGTAAAGTTAAAATACAGGGAATGTACGTAGATCTACGTGTAGAACTGAAAGAATGAACATGATATAAGCATGTCTAATACATGTGCATGTTTTGAGCTCAATAGGTAAATTACTTACCTGGTGAAGTTTTACGTCCAGCAGAACGTATATTGCCTACTCCTGACAGGGTTTTGAAAAATCACCTATTTGCCACTAACACAATCTCTCATGAGTAGGACTCATGGAGCTCGATGAGGACTTTTAAAGTAACGTAAATATGTTTTTCAGATTTATTCACTTCTCTAGGCCTACATGTTGATGCTTGACACTGAGGAGGAGCAATTAGTGCCCATAATGCGATGAGAAGACCCTTAAGCCCATACAAGCCCACTGTTGGGTACTCACATTCAATCTGCTCATTTCCACCTTTCACGGTCCCCTTTGATGTCGGCAATGTAAACAAATAAAACAATGGCGACCGGATCACGTCCACGCGAGACTACCTAAATCATTATATAAAACACACAGCTGACATTTTATGTGTATAGTGTATGTTTATTTTGTTGTATAACGCGGAAAGATATTGTCAAACTGTAATGTTAGATTTAGATTGAAAAACAACAACAAAGTGTTTTTCCCGTGAGCCTTTGCGAGTCGCGATTTTCAAAGCCGCCTCAGTTTTCCTCAAAGCACTGAAGAGAGAATTCGCTACCTGGAAAAGAAAGATGGAAATGGCTGCGAAAAACTCGCAGTACCACGACCCTGTCAGGTAAGACCAATTTGTTTTGTTGTCAAATAACGTTTTATGAATTATTTACTTTACGTACAGATAATCCGGATTGGTAAACAAGCTAATCTATCGAATTACAGCCAGTGGCCATAGGTATTCGCCACTATGCATTATTCGACTTACATGTTAATTTGGTGCAGCTAGAAATATGTCTTGAATTTATTTGATATCCGTTTGATATTGTTCATATTTTGCACATGGGTTCTGAATCATCTCAGCTTCAAAGACATAATTTCCGTTTTATTTTCAATTCAATGCGTGTCATGGTTATGGCAATTTTTAACATGGCGGTCTATGGGAAAGAATACGCAATGTTGTATATATGTTGCTCATGTAACTACAATGCGGAAAATTATGTATCTGTGACCAAGATTATTTCCTAACAGCCTGCATAATTTGACAACCAAATATGGAAAACTGAATTAATGAAAATTACATAGCTACACTAAAATAGCATGCAAGTCTATGAAATTTTGCCGACTGACGTATATTTAAGTCCCCTGACTGTATAAACAGTTTTGCACGAACTATTTTCAAAGGTTGGTGAAGTAAAATAAGTGTCTATCGAAAAATATACTACAATTTTGAAAAATATAGCAAATAGATTGTATATTAATTGATTTGTTTTATCCATTTAGGCTGTTGAGAGAGGAAACGTGTCACGACCACTCCTGGAAGAAAAGATCACCCTCTCTAACTGAAGGTATGTGTTTATGGTACTATGAAACATAGACGTAATTTCACTTTGAATATTTTATTATTATGCTTCCCTAGATACATTTTCACAAAATGAACCATACTCAAGTTACATTTGCAAATGGATTTGAATAACCGGTAACTTAATCATGATTTCAAATTGGACCAAATAAACTTCACACCTGTGTGAAATGGCAGTAAAACTGACCCCTTGATTTTACAATACCGTAATTACTCCAAGGTTATGTCACATGAGATAACTGAACTTCATTCATCAGGATGTTTATGTCAGGCCGTTCACTTACTCATTGCATAACCTTAAAGTGATAAATCTGTAGTTTGCTTGTTGGTATAAATGTCGCTGCAATTGTTTGGGGTTTGTTAAACCTCAAATGAATGAATGGAGAAATGCAAAGAAAAAGTAACGTGTTATTGTTTATTTTTTCAGCTGATGATGAGTCTGCAGACTGTATAACGAATGACCAAGGATGGTCAGCTGAAACATAATGTGAAGGTAATTTTGACCTATCTGTAGTGACTTTCATTATAAGTAGTAAATTATTTCCAATTCATAGAGTAGAGACAAGGTTTATGGATGTCAACTCCTTTATTATGTGAAAACATGTTTCAGAGTGAATGCTTACCCTTCGTCAGGTGTAAGCATTCACTCCGAAAACTGTGTGTTTTCACATAATAAAAGACCTTGACATCCGGAAACATTCGCGTCTTGTATTATTCACTTCTAAATACACCTCAAAGACGTAATGGTGTAAACATACAGTCACTACTGGGTGAATATACTTGTGCCTTCAACAATACAACTGCCTGACTGAGTTTGGTTTTACGCCGCTTTTAGCAATATTCCAGCAACATCACGGAGGTGGACACCACAACGTTGATGAAAATCTATTACTAGTACCATTATTACTACATAGAAAATGCAATAAATGTTCAGATATTATATATAACATATTACTACCTCTGGTCTGGGAAGGATGTAACTCCAGAGCAAAGTTTGTATAGATTCTGTGTCCTCTTTAGAAAATAAGATATTACATTCGGTCAATGAAGTGTGATGAATTGCATAATTTGAGTTTTGAGAAAACTAGTGCAAAGTGTGATTGTTCAATTTAGTTCTCTTTTATTCAAACTTACTTGTGGATTACTCATTTTAAATCATCCTTGGCATTGTCAGTTTCTTGTTGATTGATGTTTGTGTAATTCATCAAAATAACCTAGTAATTCGTTATAACCTGCCATTTTCAGAAACTTGCACAACGCCCAAACAGACTTGCATCTATTGATTGGCCAGATAGACGATAGAAAAAGGTAGCGACAACACTCACCATAGACATGACATCACCAGTCGTGAGTGACGAAGATGACGTCAATTAGTTGCATTCCGTCCCCTTTGTCTGTGAGTCCAGCAAGCTTATGGCATACACGACGACACTGGACTTGGAAAGAATCTACACCTCCACTGCTCTCGTCAAGGCCAACAGGAGGACGAGGATGAGGCATCAACCAAAGTAACAGAGGATCTCCGCCCAGGGATGCCTTACAGGGCCCACTGACCAGCTCTTGCAATTTAATTGAATTTATTTTCAATTTCATAATGTAATTTTTATTTTATTTTTGTATTGTAAGCTGTATGTTGTTATTGTATATCATAGTGGATGTTTGGCGATAGTTGTGACATAGAGTGTGTGGCTGAATGCCAAGGCGTGCAAATAAATGTCCGATGCAACTATGTTTTATCACTGTGTTAAGTTGTATGTTATTGTTATTTTTCATCATTAGCCTGATTTTAGAAATAAATTTCGTATCTAACATGCTATTTCAAGATAATAAGTGAATGAAAGTTTAACTGATGAAAAATTACAACTTTGTTATAAATGATATATGATTTCTAAAACTGGATTGAGTTATGCCAACATGTTTTGCCCTGTTCTTTAGTGCTATATTACTAGTTATATGTATGATCTTTATTTGCCTTAAATGCTAATCCATACCATGTTGAGAAAATAAAACAATGAATCTTATTATATATTCTGTTTTTCTTTTAGTAAATGTCATGATAATAACAAATTGCTTATATTGTTTTGAACAAGAGTTTATGATATAAATAAAGAAGAATGTTTACATTTAGCTTTTGAAACGCATATGAAAACCCGTGAACCTGAAATTGAAACCGGTAACTGAAACTATGCGGAAACCCTTGTCGGATTGTTGGTAACTGAAACTATGCGGAAACTATGTCGGATTGCTGGGAACTGAAACTATGCGGAAACTATGTCGGATTGTTGGTAACTGAAACTATGCGGAAACCTGTTGGAGTCTTAATAACTGAAACCTTGCGGAAACCTGATGGATTCAAAGTTAACTGAAACTCAACGGAAACTTCTTGGAGTGTGGGTAACGGATACCTTGCGGAAACCTGTTGGAGTGTGGGTAACGGAAACCTTGCGGAAACCCTTGGAAAGTGGGTAATTGTAAGTTTCCGTTATTGCGGAAACTCAATGTAAAAGAACGGAAACTCACTGGATTCTAGGTGGAAACTTAAGTTTCAGTCCACTTTCTACCAGGTTTCCGCATTGCGGAAACCGAGTTATTTTTGCTGTGACCAACTTCCCAAACCCTGTGTCATAATGGGTGATTTGAATGGTCATAACCCACTTTGGGGTAGCAACGACACCAATACGAAAGGAAAAATACTTGAGGATTTTTTCTTATATAACAATTTATGCCTGTTTAATGATGGTTCTAAAACCTATCTACATCCTGGAACTGGCACTTATTCCTGCTTGGACCTTTCAGTTGTAGATTCCAATTTACTAAGTGAATTTGAATGGTCAGTTCATGATGACCTCTGTGGTAGCGACCATTTTCCTACCGTATTAAAATCCGTTACACCATCTGATGTTCCTCCGTTATCGAGATGGAATTTTACTAAAGCAGACTGGGCTCGCTATGAAACTCTTTGTTCTGAACTCCTAACACCTGGTGTTTTCAGCAATGTTCCCGACTCTATAAAGCTCTTCTCTAATACGCTTAAAGGATTCAATTGATGGATCACTTTTTGTGGATGATTTTAATATTTCTTGTCGAGGTAAGAATATGCATACTATTGAACGGCAACTGCAGCTGTGTTTAAATAAAATGAATAAATGGTGTCTTGAAAACGGTTTTAAATTTTCTAAATTCAAAACAAATTGTATCCATTTTTGTCGAAAATACAAACCGCATAAAGACCCGGAACTGTTTCTCATTGGCACTCCCATTAAAGTTGTTAAGGAGGCCAAGTTCTTGGGTTTAATTTTTGACTCCCATTTAACTTTTTTGCCTCATATTAAATCCCTTAAAACTAAATGCATGAAGGCACTTGACTTGTTGAAAGTTGTTTCAAATTCAAAGTGGGGAAGGGATCAAGCCACTCTCTTACATCTATATCGATCATTGGTCCGCTCGAAACTTGATTATGGCTCCACCGTATATGGTGGAGCCTGCATAAGCAACTTAAAACTATTAGATTCTGTCCATCACCAAGGTCTAAGACTTTGTCTTGGATCCTTTAGAACTTCTCCTGTTGACAGTCTCTACATCGAGGCAGATGAACCATCTCTTACACAACGCCGTATAAAATTGTCCTTGCATTATATAACAAAACTTTATTCTAACGAGTCTAACCCTGCATTTAACTGTGTCTTTAATCCTCTTTATGAGGATTTGTACAACAAAAAGCCTTCTCTTGTTCCACCTCTTGGTTTAAGAATTAAACCATTCATTTCTGCTGCCGGCATTGAGCTGGACAATATAGCTCCTTCCCGTCTTCTGTCTTCTCCTCCTTGGCAGTTGGTTAGGCCCCAAGTTGACCTAACATTAACGGCATTTAACGAATCAGAAACAAATGAATTACAATATAAACAAGAATATAATCAATTAAAAAGTAAATATAATACATATAAATCTTTTTTTACAGATGGGTCCAAGGATGGTGGCGCGGTGGCTTGTGCCACTGTCATTGGATCCAGAACAATCTCTTCTCGTTTACCAGATAACAGCTCTATTTTTACAGCAGAGGCAAACGCATATTAACAGCCTTAAAATATATTAAAACACACCCTAAATATCAACAATATATCATCTTTTCTGACTCACTTTCTTGCCTTCATGCTATTAAAGCTATTTCTTGTAAACATCCACTTTTAATAGCAATTATTGAATTGCATAATGTGCTTCCTACTGGCCAATGCGACATCGTCTTTTGTTGGTTACCCAGCCACGTTGGCATTTCTGGGAACACAATGGCTGATATTGCTGCTAAGGCAGCACTCAACAAATCTGTGACACCACTTCTGATTCCATACTCTGATTACAAAACTGCTATAAGATCTTATATCCGTGATCTGATGCAAAAGAAGTGGGACACCCAAGTAGGTATCAATAAATTACATGAAATAAAACCCTATATCGGTTACACTTACTTGGGTTGTCAGTCCAGATTTGAAGTGGTCATCATACGACGATGTCGTATTGGCCACACAAGATATACGCATGAATACCTATTAAAAGGTGAGGATCCACCGTTTTGTATCCTTGTGATGAACGAATCACGGTCAAGCATGTCTTGCTTGACTGTGTCGAGAATACTCCATCACAAAGGGATATCTATTCAAAAATCGAACTATGAAGGATCTTTTTACTCATATAAGTCCTCATTTAATTATTGCTTTTTTAAAAGAATTAAATTTGTTAACTGATTTGTAAATAGCTCAATATTTTATGATTGGAAGTTTGAATTAGTAACACAGATTGTTAGTGGCTGTATCCTCGAGGGGGGTTAAAGTACTGTAAAGTTATTGTCCTCCTGAGAGGGTACGTAAGTCCCAAAACATTCAAAGTAAATTTCAACTTTCCGTTTTTTAATCGTAGAATATGTGTAATTTTAATGTATGGCTAGCTATATCTCAATTGCTAACAGCTGAGGTGATGATGTAAATCCAGCTAGGGACCATGCAGGAAGCAAATGTACTGTAAGTCCCCATGGTCCCTAGTGATCTACCTTCAGTTGTTAGCGATCTATAGCCCATTTTTATATTGTGTTGTCCCCTATAGTAAAAATGTTTTAGATTCAATTACTAGTTTTACATATATATCTGGGATACTCTAGTTGCTTTACTGTCCTTTGTTGGCAGGTTTTATAATCTCTATATATATTTTATTTCAATGTCAAGTGTTCTCGTCACGATATGGCTGAAATATTGCCTATGTGACGTTAAATAATAACTCACTCACTCACTCAATCTAACAAGTAACCCTGCAAGAGAATGTATACAATGTTCATGTTTACGTCATACATACTGTAAGAGAATGTATTCAATGTATATGTTTACGCATACATACTGTAAGAGAATGTATACAATGTATATGTTTACGTCATACATACTGTAAGAGAATGTATACAGTGTATATGTTTACGTCATACATATAGTAAGAGAATGTATACAATGTATATGTGTATGTGATACATACTGTAAGAGAATGTATACAATGTATATGTTTACGTCATACATACTGTAAGAGAATGTATACAGTTAATATGTTTACGTTATACAAACTGTAAGAGAATGTATACAATGTATATGTTTACGTCATACATACTGTAAGAGAATGTATACAATGTATATGTTTACGTCATACATACCGTAAGATAATGTATACAGTGTATATGTTTACGTCATACATACTGTAAGAGAATGTATACAGTGTATGTGTTAACGTCATACATACTGTAAGACAATGTAAACAATGTATATGATGACGTCATACATACTGTAAGAGAATGTATGCAGTCTATATCTTTACGTCATACATACTGTAACAGAATGTATATAGTGTATATGTTAACGTCATACATACTGTAAGAGAATGTATATAGAGTATATGTTTACGTCATACATACTGTAAAAGAATGTAAACAATGTATATGATGACTTTATACATACAGTAAGAGAATATATACAATGTATATGTTGACATCATACATACTGTAAGAGAATGTATATAGAGTATATGTTTTCGTCATACATACTGTAAAAGAATGTAAACAATGTATATGATGACTTTATACATACTGTAAGAGAATATATACAATGTATATGTTTGCGTCATACATACTGTAAGAAAATGTATACAAATGTATATGTTTACGTCATACATACTGTAAGAGAATGTATACAGTTAATATGTTTACGTTATACAAACTGTAAGAGAATGTATACAATGTATATGTTTACGTCATACATACTGTAAGAGAATGTATACAATGTATATGTTTACGTCATACATACCGTAAGATAATGTATACAGTGTATATGTTTACGTCATACATACTGTAAGAGAATGTATACAGTGTATATGTTAACGTCATACATACTGTAAGACAATGTAAACAATGTATATGATGACGTCATACATACTGTAAGAGAATGTATGCAGTCTATATCTTTACGTCATACATACTGTAAGAGAATGTATACAATGTATATGTTAACGTCATACATACTGTAAGAGAATGTATATAGAGTATATGTTTACGTCATACATACTGTAAAAGAATGTAAACAATGTATATGATGACTTTATACATACAGTAAGAGAATATATACAATGTATATGTTGACATCATACATACTGTAAGAGAATGTATATAGAGTATATGTTTACGTCATACATACTGTAAAAGAATGTAAACAATGTATATGATGACTTTATACATACTGTAAGAGAATATATACAATGTATATGTTTGCGTCATACATACTTTAAGAAAATGTATACAAATGTATATGTTTACGTCATACATACTGTAAGAGAATGTATACAGTGTATATGTTTACGTCATACATACTGTAAGAGAATGTATACAGTGTATATGTTTACGTCATACATACTGTAAGAGAATGTATACAGTGTATATGTTTACGTCATACATACAGTAAGAGAATGTAAACAATGTATATGTTTACGTCATACATACTGTAAGAGAATGTATACAGTGTATATGTTTACGTCATACATACTGTAAGAGAATATATACAGTGTATATGTTTACGTCATACATACTGTTAGAGAATGTATACAATGTATATGTTTACGTCATACATACTGTAAGAGAATGTATAAAAATGTATATGATTACGTCATACATACTGCAAGAGAATGTATACAGTGTATATGTTCACGTGATACATACTGTAAGAGAATGTATACAATGTATATGTTTACGTCATACGTACTGTAAGAGAATGTATACAATGTATATGTTTACGTCATACATACTGTAAGAGAATGTATACAGTGTATATGTTTACGTCATACATACTGTAAGAGAATGTATAAAGTGTATATGTTTGCGTCATACATTAAGCAAAGTGTTTGTCATGGAGTAGTGATTGAAAACCACAAACTGTCTCCAAAATATCTTATACATCAAACCGACCATGAAAAACACATTCCACAAACACATGTATTGATTCAGAACAAACACTCAAAGCAGATTACAAATATTTGCATGGAATGTTCAAGAAAGCAACCATTATGAACACCACCAACATTATCACACAACTAAGTAGTTGTCTCAACCGCTTTATGCCAACAAAGTCTGTTTATAAACGAAGTATACTTCAAACTAAAGTATGTCGTTGCCGTGTGACCACAAATATAAAGTAGTCTTGGTATAGCGGTAATTAGATGATAACAGATTGTATCAGGTGGGAGCATTAGGCTGTCGGGTATGCACAATACACGTACATGGGATGTAGCCTGAAGGAGGATACCTGATTGGCTGAACCTGGAAAGGACTGACCAATCGAAGACTATATAACACCCGTCTTACTTCTGGCACGTGTGGGCACTGGACATCTGTATGTAGATTGTTATCAGCAATAAGACTCGCACTGGAATACAATTAGAATAATGAATACTTACAACAAAGAGAAAGAGGTGGTGATGACACCAAACTGAAGTCAATCAGATTTGTATCAGAATATTTGTTAGCAGTCAGGGAAGGACATAATGTGTGAAACTGCTTCAGGCCGCAGCTAAACGTTGTTGACCAGCATAGTGTTGTGGAGGCATAGTCAGATTCACGTATCACTGTATCGCTGCAGGGTTAAATAATTAAAATTTACGATTCACGAAGTTTCTAAATAATGTAACTATCACCAGAGATCAATTGTAATCTACCTGTTTTTGTGCAACAATTAAGTAATTAATGAAATATATGATAAAAATATATAATTAGCAACGCGTGCGCGCGCGTGTGTGTCTGTGTTTGTGTGTGTGTTGTGAAATTGGCTATGTCAGGAACTTTCGAAATATTTCAAAGATCACTGATTTATATAAGATTACGACATCTCATGAGTCAAATTTTCTTCACGCCTTTTCCACAAAAAATGTTCTAAACGCTTTGCTGAGGCATTATATGTTCTTACGTTGATCATAACAAAGTCGCCTGACGCTGTTACCAAAACCATACAAAAAGCATGCTCGATTGGACCTCAAACACTGTGAAATGTGAATACAAAGGCTGATGCTGTTGGAATATTGTTTGATACGATGAGAAAGTTAACTATTTCATGTTATCATTCCAATCTGACACTGTCATTACTTTAAAAATATATCTAGCAAAATTATATGTGATCATGTGTTGATTATGTGTTTGATAAAAGACCGGTAATTTACTGAAGGCTGGTTGTATAAATAGCTCAACACAAAATATCCTCGAAAAGAAGGATCGTTTTAGAAGTGTGTAAATCATTAAAAAACAAGACGCTCGAGATAATAAATCACCGTGGCAGTATGAGCAGCTGCATGACCACTCGTGGTGACGTCGACATACAGGTGGTGTTCCGCTAGGTCAACGTGTCCTTTGGGTAAATGAAACAATGTGTATTGTTATCATCATTAATAAAGTTATGAAATGTTGATGACGGGGTAATGTTAACGTATCTCACAAACCAAATGAAACGATCCTATGATAAGATGAAGGTATTTATAGGTGGATGACAGATGTAGAATCCTCACTCCACACGGCGTCGTCAGAACAGAATAGAACAAAGCCAAACAGGTAACTAAGTCATTTACATGTTTGTATGTTATGTATTCAAGATTCATGGTTCACTTCCAGGTGCTGTATACTTTTATGTGACGCTTGCTTAACTAAACTAAGATGTGTAGCTAGAACTGACATACTGAGAGAACAATTATTTTCTTGTTCTTTTTTTCACTATATACTAAAAACTGGTATCGCCAAGTGAATGTTGAATATAATACAATTCCGAAATAAGCAAATGGTGTCGACGGAGCTATTACAACACGTATTAGCCGTTTATGTGCATGTTTCTGTCAGTGTTCTACTTTTATGGGGTCACAAGTGGACCAGTTTGTATAGGGATCATTTTGGCGTGATAAAGACCTTTGATCGTTGGTTCAAATCCCATATTTGTATTTTGTTCGATAGATGCTTTGTACAAGTCGTCTAAAGCACTGTGAGTCATTGTCATAGTAGTACACCAACGTTGGTTCGAATCCCGGTTTGGAATGATCTGACACAAAGTTGTAAGTTAGTGATACAGGTAAAACATATGATCACACTGATGTTATTCAAACAATGTCTGTTACCTCCTATAAGATTATGTCAGTATCATGTCAGATTATGTTCATCGTACTTTCCATGTTATTGCAATGTTCATGTTTTTACTAAGACCAAGTTACGGCGATGGCCTTAATTCTACAAAGTAAATGTTTCTGCAATGACCATGTTACTGTTTCAGAACGATGTTTCAGCTGTTATACCTCCTTCTGCTTGCCATCACCTTCAGTCATTTCACAGGTATGTTTTCGGACCCCAGCAGGGCAATATTCATTTTACAATTTAAACGTGTAACTCAATGATCACCTCTTGCTATATAACACTTAACATCAATGAAGATGAATGCATTTAACTGCATCATGTTGAAGACATTCTTGTTTATATCTACACACACTCCTTCTAGTTCTTCGTCTTCATAAAATACATGGAACTATGCATGCGACACACTAATGAAAAACAATGAATCAAAAGCAGCCGATATTTGTTCTCCTTCCAGCTGGTATAAAACTCTGGAACTCTAAAACGCCAAGAAGCAACACAATATGGCGCGGGAACTGGAACCTGGACAGTACCACGTACAGGGGTCAGGAGTCGGTGTCTGCTGAGCCCAACCCCGACGGGAGTACCTACAAAGTTAGTGCCATCTCCCTCTCCCAGGGATCCTACGGCCTCACCGATCTCTTCAGTGGATCCGAGTTCTACTCCGCTCCTTTAGAGCCAAGGGAGTGCTTGACCCTAGTCTACAAGGTGTGGTTCGAAGACAACTTCGACTTCGCCTACGGTGGAAAGTTGCCGGGTCTGTACGGGGGCGGGGTCAACTGTACGGCTGGAGGAGACCCAGGCAAGGACTGTTTCACATCCCGCTTTATCTGGAGAACAGGTGGAGGGTGGAGCGGCACTCTTCACCACAGCTCAACAAACACCGGGGTTCTGTGCCACTGAAGGAGTGGAGTGTAACGACGCTTAGGGGACACCGACTTGGCAGCGGAAGTTTCCAGTTCCAGACCGGAACCTGGTACACAATCCAACAAACCGTTCGCCTGAACACCCCCGGGCAGGCTGACGGCTACGTTCGGATTGCTGTTGGGGGCGTTGGTAAAGTGTACGACGTCAGTAACGTGGTAATCAGAGAATCCCCGGATGTGAAAGTCGATGGCATTCTGTTTTCTAATTATTTCGGCGGGACATCGTCATGTTCCGGAAGTCCCGTTGATACCCATGCCTACTTCCGGTACTTTGTCCTCAAGGACAACTTCTGCTAGAAATATCACAATAGGCATCCGTTTACCACAGATTTTGTCCAACGACCACAGATTTTGTCCAACGACCACAGATTTTGTTGTGAAATAAACTTGACTTCGCCATCTTTGTTTGATGTTGTTGATATTCTGCTGGACTGCTTGCCTATTTACCATCAACACTAAACGAGGATGTCTTCCATTGTGTAATATGATTACGAAGCGAAGTTTTACATTTTCATACACATCCATAATTAAACCCAAATAGCGATATTCATAATGAACAAACAGGCAGAATGTAAAACGAAGCTTAATGTACAACTAGACATAACGTATGAATAGGCATCATGTGCAACGAGGCATAATGTACAACCTATCATCAGGTACAACAAGGAATAATGTACAATTAGGCATCACGTACAACTAGGCATAATGTACAAGTAGACATCATGTAAACAAGGCGTAATGTACAACTAGGCATTTGTTTCCCATTAGACTTCATTTTCTAATGCTCATTGTCGTAACGACACTTGACATTACCTCCAAGATGACGTAAACTTTAAGCAAATAACGTGCATCATGCCAACAAGGATGTTTCGTGCTAGAGTGTACGCACTACCTACAGTCCGTTTGAGTCAGAAACGGTCCGATGAATTGCAAATTTTATCATTGTACAAAATTGCCACATAAATATAAATAGTACACATGTTTATCATTTACTAATACCCAACAGCTTTCTTATATTTGAAAATTTTCCGGACTCCACCAAGAAAGTTCTTTAAGAAACTATCATTAAAATTTTGACACAGTTCACTATTTGTTACGAGGGAGGAGTGCAGAGAAAGGGACAGCCAGGTGTGTGTGAAATAATGGAGACGGCACAGGCTAATGAATCAATAACTTGGTGGGCACTTGTGCACGTGCTTCTCTAACACCTGGCTGTCCCTTTCTCTGTCATACATACTGTAAGAGAATGTATACAGTGTATATATTTACGTCATGCATACTGTAAGAGAATGTATACAATGTATATGTTCACGTCATACAGACGGTAAGAGAATGTATACAATGTATATGTTCACGTCATACATACAGTAAGAGAATGTATACAATGTATATGTTTACGTCATACATACTGTAAAAGACGCGAGTAACCTAGTCTAACTCTCAGTCCCTGAACCACATTAATTTCACGACTGCCTTGCCGTCACTGCAATGCTATATCCCTTAATGAAACATGTTTAGATTTCCACAGTTTCAATCTCACATTTCACAGTGGCACCTTTTCAGTATAAATGGGATAACTTGTTACTATTACAATTATATATATTCAGGGGCTAAGCGTTAGTCTAACCAGTAACCCTGCAAGAGAATGTATACAATGTATATGTTCACGTCATACATACTGTAAGAGAATGTATACAGTGTATATATTTACGTCATGCATACTGTAAGAGAATGTATACAATGTATATGTTCACGTCATACAGACGGTAAGAGAATGTATACAATGTATATGTTTACGTCATACATACTGTAAGAGAATGTATACAGTGTATATATTGATTGAAACATATTTTATTCAATTAAGAAACGGATTGGGCACAAGTTATCCAACTTAAATAAGCCCTCTCCACATCGTTACAAGTGTATATTACAACAAGAGGCAGACAAAGGGTATAGATATGTACAGACAGAGTTATTTAAATCGTTTAGTGTTATGGATGTAGATATGTACACTTTTAAAAACATTTTGATTTTGTGTATATATTTACGTCATGCATACTGTAAGAGAATGTATACAATGTATATGTTCACGTCATACATACGGTAAGAGAATGTATATAATGTATATGTTTACGTCATACATACTGTAAAAGAGAGTATACAATGTATATGTTCACGTCATACATACTGTAAGAGAATGTATTTATTTTCTGCAACATCGTTGGATCATAGGTTTCAGATCGCCACATGTTTGCGGACGGTTTACTCGCAATATAATCGGGTGTTTAAGATGAAATTGTTTCCAACCAGTTAAATTTTAATTATGGGAATCCCACTGCAGCTCAACACTTTTAGCTAGGTTTTCAATCTACCCAGCAACAAGCAACACCAAGCAAAGATGACGAAGGTAATGTATTTCACGTCCTGTTGGACAAAATCTATGTTAAACATGATGCCTAGTTGTACATGAAGGCAAATTCGACATGATGCCTAGTTCTACATTATATCCAGTTGTTCGTGATGCCTTGTTGAACATTATGCCTAGTTGTACATGAAGCCTATTTTTAAGTGATGTGTTGTTGTACATGATGCCTAGTTGTACATGAGTGAGTGAATATAGTCATACGCCTCTTTTAGCAATAACCAGCAATATCACGGCAGGGGACACAAGAAATGGGCTTCACACATTGTACCCATGTGAGGAAAGCCTAGTTGTACATTATGCATATTTTTTATGATGCCTACTTGTACGTGATGCCTAGTAGCACATCATGCCTAGTTGTCCATGAAACCTAGGTGTACATGATGCCTAGTTGTACATTATATCTAGTTGTACATGAAGCCTAGTTGTACACGATAACTTGTTGTACATGAAGCCTAGTTGTACACGATGTCTTGTTGTACATGAAGCCTAGTTGTATAGTATGCCAAGATGTTTGTAAAGCCTAGTTCTACATTATGTCAAGCTGCTCATGAAGCCTATTTTTGATAGTTGTACATGATGCCTAGTTGTACATTTAGCCGAGTGGCACATGCTTATTTATATGTTGTGTCCAGTTGTACATTTTGCTTCGCTATACATTCTACTCAGCTGTACATTATGAACATCGCTATGCGTGTTTAATTATGGATGTGGATGAAATGTTAGACTTCGCTTCGTAATCATATTACACAATGGAATACATCCTCTTTTAGCTTAGTTTTCAAATAGGCAAGCTGGCCAGTAGTATATCAACAACATAGTAAAAAAGTGGTGAAGTCAAGTTTATTTCAGGACCCGTTGGACAAAATCTGTCGATAGATGAATGAACGGATAATATATAATGCTTGCAGTAAATATCCTAATCCAGTGAGGGCATTCCCTGAGTATCTTGAACACGAAAACTGTGGTAAATGGATGCCTATTTTGGTATTTCTAGCAGAAGTTGTCCTTGAGGACAAAGTACCGGAAGTAGGCATGGGTATCAACGGGACTTCCGGAACATGACGATGTCCCGCCGAAATAATTAGAAAACAGAATGCCATCGACTTTCACATCCGGGGATTCTCTGATTACCACGTTACTGACGTCGTACACTTTACCAACGCCCCCAACAGCAATCCGAACGTAGCCGTCAGCCTGCCCGGGGGTGTTCAGGCGAACGGTTTGTTGGATTGTGTACCAGGTTCCGGTCTGGAACTGGAAACTTCCGCTGCCAAGTCGGTGTCCCCAAGCGTCGTTACACTCCACTCCTTCAGTGGCACAGAACCCCGGTGTTTGTTGAGCTGTGGTGAAGAGTGCCGCTCCACCTACTCCACCTGTTCTCCAGATAAAGCGGGATGTGAAACAGTCCTTGCCTGGGTCTCCTCCAGCCGTACAGTTGACCCCGCCCCCGTACAGACCCGGCAACTTTCCACCGTAGGCGAAGTCGAAGTTGTCTTCGAACCGCACCTTGTAGACTAGGGTCAAACACTCCCTGGGCTCTAAAGGAGCGGAGTAGAACTCAGCTCCACTGAAGATATCGGTGAGGCCGTAGGATCCCTGGGAGAGGAAGATGGCGTTGACTTTATTGTTACTCCCGTCGGGGTTGGGCTCAGCAGACACCGACTCCTGACCCCTATACGTGGTTCTGTCCAGGTTCCAGTTCCCGCGCCACATTGTGTTGCCTTTGGGGTTCCTTGAGTTCCAGAGTTTTATACCATCTGGAAGGAGAAAATTTATCGATTGTTTGAATTTTTTGTGTTATACCTAATGAAAATGACTGTTGTGTGTCCTATGTATAGTTCCATTCAGTTTATAAAGACGAAGAAATAGGAGGAGCGTGTGCAGATATAGTCTAGAGAAGAGTGTCTCCGACATGGTACATAACACTTTTTATGTATGCTAAGTTGTATATAACAAGTGAGTTCAACGTTTCAATTGAAAAACGAATATTGACCTGCAAGGATCAGGAAGTATACCTGTGAAATGGCTGAAGGTGATGACAAGCAGAAGGAGGTATAGTAGCTGACACATCGTTCTGAAACAGTAACATGGGCATTGCAGAAACATTTACTTTGTAGAATTATTCCCATGGCAGTAACGTGGACTTTGTAGAAACATGGACATTACAGTAACATTGTGCTAACATTTGGGGTACGAGGAACATGGACACCACAGCCATAAGCACATGGTTGTAACAATTGAGGTACCAAGAACATGGACATCACAGCAACTAGATCATGGTCGTAACATTTGAGGTACCAAGAACATGGACACCACAGACACAAGCACATTGTGGTAACATCTGAGGACCAAGAACATGGACATCACAGCAACTAGATCATGGTCGTGACATTTGAGGTACCAAGAACATGGGCATCACAACAACAGGGACATGGTGGTAACATTGGAGGTACCAAGAACATGTACCATTAGGGTGACAAGCTTTGTGTGGGATAAACACTGAAAGTGATGCAGCTATCACATATTTACCACTTTGATTATAGCCACGTGCACGGGTTTGGGGCGATAAACCTGCAAACATAATTATACCAAACTCTCTGTGCTTTAGAGGAATATGCGAAAGATCTATAACCCAATACTAATACGGCATCTGAATCAACGATCAAGGGTCTTTGGCACCGTCATAATGACCCCTATAGAAACAAACCCAAGAAAATATTTGTTTTCTTTCAGTATATAGGTTCTAGCTGCACATCTTAGTTTAGTTAACCAAGCGACACATATAATTATACAGCACCTGGAAGTGTAACCATGAATGTTGAATATATGACATACACAAATATACATAACTTACCTGTCTGACTGTGTTCTGTTCGATTCTGTTGCCGCTGTGTGGAGTGAAGTTTCTACATATGACCTCCACTTATAAATACCTTCATCTTATCATAATATCGTTTGATTTGGTTTGTGAGATGCGTTAACTATACCCTGCCATCAATATTTCATAACTTTATCAATGAGGATAACAATACACATTGTCTCCCACAGACCCACCCCACCCCTCCTCCAAGGTCACGTTGACCTGGCGGAACACCACCTGTATGCCTACGTCACCACGAGGAGCCTTGCACCTGCTCATACCGCCACGGTGGTTTAATATCTCGAGCGTCCATCTTGTACACCACGTTAAGTCCTATTTCAGCCTTACATTGTAATGTAATGTAATGTAATATCATAGCGGTGCAATAACGGTTCTTGCGAAAATAGTTACCCATGTTTCTCTCCTGAATTATTTGTGCTGAGCAATTTATACAATTAGTCACACCCGACCCATTAGCTATAGTGTTTAAATAATTACAGATAAGTGTCGAGGATTAGTAAAGCTTTAACAACGTTTGTCTAGATAAACGTTTCAGGATTGTCTGATCCTGACTCGATCATTTTACAAACAACATCGTACAGCTGTAATACTGATGAAACTTACATACTCACGTTATAGTTAGAATTTCATCATCGCCTCTGCTTTAAGCAGCGATTGCTGATGGATGTGGGAAAGGTTTTGTCGCTTCAATTTCTATGGAAGGCAAAGACATATCCAAATCTGACACATGGGCGGGCGTACACAAGGATCTAAAACGAAAGGAATATTCAGCTAATTATCGGAGAAAAGTGAATTTACTTTCTGGCATGTACCTTTGTACTTTTGCATTTTAAACCAACTGATTTTTTATCAACGTAGATGATTCAGTGACATCAAAAAGTTCATTTCACAGCTGTTAATTAGCTGATATTTGTTCTAAAAGAGGAAGATAACAATTGATCTCTATTTGAAAACCTTGTGGTTGTTCCAGTCCAGCCTAGTGGACGTGACGTCATACCAACGGCATGTCTTATTGCTGATGATAATCTTCATTCAAATATCCAGGACACACGTACCAGGAGTAAGATGGAGATTATACAGTCTCTGATTGGTCAGTCCTTTCCAGGTGCAGCCAATCAGGTATCCGCCTTCAGGCTACATCCCAGTATGTGTACTGTGCATACCCGACAGCCTAATGCTCCCACCCCATACAATCTGTCATCATCTAATTACCGCTAGACCAACACTACCTTATAATTGTGGTCACACGGCTGAGGCATACTTTAGTTTTAGGTATACTATTTTCATAAACAGATTCTGTTGGCATAAAGCGGTTGGGACAACAACATCGTCATATGAGAATATTTGTTGTGTTCATAATGGTTGCTTTCTTGAACATTCCATGCAAGTATTTGTAATCTCTTTGAGGTAATGTTATGAATCTACAGATGTGTTTGTGGAATGTGATTTTCATGGTACGTGTGGTACTTAAACTCGGTGTATGAGACCGGTTTCAGTCACTATTCCAAGAAAACACTGTTTGCTTATTTTTTTTTGTGTGCCTTGTTTGAACACGTATTTTTCAGAAACACACAATGGACGTATGGAATGTTTCGATTGATCTCATTAAACTGAAACATGTTCACACAAAACAACTCATTAAATCAAACCCCACGTATTGATGAATAGGACTGTGGAGAATTGTACATTGGTAGGATGAAAAACCGGAACACACATATATGACACATGTTGAAGAGAAACAATACGTATCGGACCAGCAAAAAAATACAAGTATGTACAAAAATTAAACTATATACAACATAGAACTGCAGATAAGCTGACATGTGTTTTTGATGGTGAATAATTCAAACATGTATAGTCTGTTTGCAGTGAAAACGTACCGATGAATTTCACTTTCAACAAAAATGTAAATCATATAAAGTGAAATTAAGATTGCGAATCCTCATAATTTTACCTTGCCAAATGACATTTAAAACTCAGAATTTTCTTCAACTTAGGATAAAAGGGGTAAGCGCAGTAGTTGGAACAGTGAAACAAATGCACTTGCAGTACGTGATGAGCGTTAACTTAGACCAACCCTACTTGTTCTCGGTGTTTCATTTAATGTGCATACCCCCTTGTAATACAAACCAATAATAGCGATTTGAAACTAGGATCGTGTGTTAAACAACTTTTATCCTAAGTTGAATGACATTCTCAGATTTAAATATTCAAATGGCAAGGTAAAATTATGAGGATTCGCAATCTTAATTTCACTTTATTTGATTTACATTTTTGTTTAAAGTGAAATTCATCGGTACGTTTCACTTCAAACAGACTATAGCTTTTGGTGAGCATCATTTTATGCACAGTCAGAAGCCACATAATGTCCCTTCAGAGAATTCAAATATTATAAAATAAATATACTCGGCGTCATTAATGAAGGGTCAATCTATTGGTAACACTATTTCTTAAAAGTTGTAAAATCTTCGTTTTTGTTTGAAATATATGAATGTTTTACAAACTTCCTTAACAGTATGGAAAAACACATCAGGCCGTTGAAATTTCATTATCACGTTTTTAACGTCCGATACATTCTTTGACAAATGGCACACTTTTTATTCAAATTGTCAATATGGAAATCCACCTTCTACTTAATGTCAATGATTTGCACGTGCAAGTCGCTCTATCCATGGAAAGTGGAGGACAATACACATGTATTGATGCTTTCGCACTGTCGTTCACTGTTCAGGTACCGGTTTGAAACCGCAGCTTAAAGTGAGACCTTTTTTACACTTGCTGAAAGAGATCAAGCTATAGGCCTTTTGGAATCTGATCAAACTCAGCGGCAGGTTGCTATCAGCTTTAATGTCAGTGACAGTGCTATTGGTAGAATGTGGCAGAGATTTCAAGCCAATGGGTCCGTGGAATTTGCTCGTCGAACAGGTCGCCCCAGAGTCACAACAGTCCGAGATGATAGACACATGATTAACACTGCGTTAGGTAACAGATTCTTTAACGCAGCAGATCTTCAGACAGAACATTTCAATGTTAACAATGCAAGGATATCCAGGAGCACCGTTCGTCGGACAGTTCGTCCACCACGTCACAGGCAGGCGTGTTTGAGGAGGACTAGACATCATGGCCGCTGGAATCAACGTCAATGGTTTCGTGTGCTCGAGATTCAATTTGTTCTTCCATGGTGGTCGGCAGAGGATTTATCGTCGCAATGGAAAGGGTATCACAGATGCAATTGTGGCCACGCATAACCGATTTTGGCGGGGGGACGGTCATGGTTTGGGCAGGGATAATTCCTACTGGACGTACTCCACTGCACGTAATCTTACCGGACAGCGTTATCGAGACGAGATTCTTTCTCCTACAGCAGTACCATTCCTGCAAGCTATACATGGCTTCTATGGTCGATCCTCTTTAGCGCAAGACGACAACGCTAGGCCTCATAGGGACAAGACTGTTACGGAATTAATTAGGCAGCAGGGTGTAGAGCGGATGGAGTGGCCAGCATGCTCGCCTCACTTCAACCCAATTGACCATGCCTGGCATAAACTCGGTCGACGTGTGTACACACGTCACCCAGCAAAAGGGGATCTGCCAGGATTCCGCGGAGCTGTAGCAGAGGAAAGGATTGCGATTCCGCAAGCTTTCTCTATGAACTTGATAGGGACCATAAGAACAAGGTGCACCTGTGTCTCGGACGCACGAGGAGGGTACACAAGATATTGAATGACCGAGTGCTTCATGTTTGTCATTTTCATTTTGGGGGGTTGGTCTATGCAACTGGATGTTTTCAAGTGCTGTTTGAACATTTTGTCTGTATGTCACGGTGTGTCACGTTTGTCAACACATTAAATATTATGATGACACTTTCAGTTCTATTATTTCTGGGAAACCTTTCTTTACATGTGCTATATATCATTTGGCACTTTATTTATGACGTCTAGTATATATTCAAACCGATAGATGAGAGAAAAACTTCGTTTCAGTCCCAGTGGGAATCATCACATAACACCAAGCACTCATAGCACACGCTGACTGACGAAAATATCGTTCTATTTAGTCCACTCAGCATTTACTTATCCTGAATGTCCACACAGGGAATACAGCTGGCTGTTTGATTGGAGAAGTCGTCATATGAATATAATAACTGACTCAAACAGACCTTCATTCATAATAAACGAAATTATATGTTTACCAGCCACGACAGACCCCACACTGCCAACGTTGAAGTATACATTCTTTACGTTCTCGCAACCGGCCTGCTCACCAGACCCGTTACCAATAGAACACCTTTGGGATATCATGGACAGGTGTATTCGGCGGCGACCACAGCTTCCAAACTCCAGACAAGAACTTATTCAGACAACCCGTGACAAATGGCCACGCATTCTAAGTGACGTCATCAGGCGATTGACAATTTCCATGCGAAGGAGAGTCACACGCGTTACTAGGAAGACGCAATTTCCTCATAAATATGCTGTTCTGAACGTTTCGGATTAACATTACAAACTTGATTTTGTACCCCATGTTCGCATTTACAATTGATGGAATTGGCTATTGATTGCCAATCATCGGCATATATCTATCTTTAAATTATAGTTACATTTGGTTATTTTTGTTCTGTTGTTTGTTTGCAATAGATTTGCAAATATAGTGCTGAGTTTCTTTTAGACGTCCGTTTATACATCCATCGTCCAGGCACTTTACCTTGTTGGATCATTTGCTAAGCTAGAAGAAATGAAAAGCAATATCGGTTGTTATTTGGTATTTGAGAATCACAAGCGTCAATTCACTTTGACTGTAATATGTAGATATGTTACTCGTACATAATGGACGTGGATTGACGATAATGAGGTGAGAGAATGAAACTACTTCCATTCCTTGGTGCTTCGTTTTTACATTAAGGCCAGGTAAACACAATTATCTCAACAAAAAACACAGGATAATTCTGTTTGTTTATTCACCATGGGCTAGATAGAATGTTGTTGTATTAGTTAACTTTATAGCTTTCACTTCCGCCAAGCATTTTCAACTCACGTAATGGATAATAGGTTCAGGTGAAATTACGCTTGGATTTGTACAGACTGCAAATACATTAGCTCTATAAACACACAAAACCTATTTGTAATCTCTTGGGAAATACTGAAACAGTTACGTTTCTGTTATCCCAATATTCAAACCTATATATTACACCGACATGTTGTCAGATAATTAAGGCTGGGTCTGATGGACTTTTGTACAACATAATTCATCCCTGTTGTCCTCAATCACTCTGATTTTCAGGGATCCATTAATATATGTTCATCGCTAATATGCCCAATGGGACTTGTGCCGCATATAAAAGAGACGGATTAAGTTTTGGTGTTGACTGACTGACTGACTGAGTGTGGTTTTACGCCGCTTTTAGCAATATTCCAGCAACATCACGGCGGGGGACAGCAGAAATGGGCTTCACACATTGTACCCATGTGGGGATTCGAACCCGGGTCTTTGACATTTACTATTGTCGTATAATGGATTCGTGTGGGTTTTTTGTCGCTCTAAATCTTGCATGGATCTAAATATGCAACAGATGTTCAGCATGGAGCTGCTGTCCATTGGGATGCCTGCCTCTTCCCTAATCTGACATTCTCACACAGACAGTACTTACGCGAGTTGATTGGTTGGTGTGTTGTTTTACGCTGCACTCAGCAATATTCCAGCTATATGGCGGCGGTTTGTAAAGAATCCAACGATCAACAGCAAAATCATCGATCTACGCAACTGGGATACAAGGACGTGTCAGCCAAGTCAGCGAGCCTGAACACCTGCTCCTATTAGTCGCCTCTTACGACAAGTATGGGTTGCAGAAGATCAATTTTAACCCGGCCCTTCACGGGTAGCGACATGTATGAACGATGTTAAGGTTTTGTACAGCACTAAGAATCAAACAGAGATCATGGTCTAAAACTCAGTGACAGTCTTATTATAAAATACTTCAACTGAATATTATGTGGAGTGTACAATGTAGATTAAAATGTAATAGAAATATGTTCTAGTTTAAGACACACCTGTTCAACAATTTAAAAAGACATTAATTTTACTGTCTGGCATAAAAGCCTTGAAGAAAAATTAAGTACGCAAAAGGAGACACAACATCTGCAATATATGTCCAATATGTGTTTCAGAGAGGGGCAGGATCGAAGCCCTGGAAGGCCAAGAAATGTACCGCAAAATTAATCTAAAGTTTTACAAGACGTTTTATCTTCAAAGTGAAAAATGTTTTATGTGATGTTATTTACAGGGTGACTATCGTTAGAATCAGTCTGACACTTGCAGCGTTTATTGCCGTCTACAAAGAAATACACTGCCATATACAGTACAACCAGAAATTATTGAGAATTTAAAGATTGTAATTTGTTTATTTTTTCACTCATTACTCACGTATTAAATGTGAATAATAGCAGAACATAACTCCAGATTCAAAGACAGGTGGACAGTTAGTATTTTGTCAAGTCACCATGGGCAGCAATGCAGGCTTCAATGAGGTGGGGCATACTACTGATCAAAGAAGTTAGAAAGTCGTGGTCCATGCTGTCCCAATATCGGACCACCTCTTCTTTCATTTCAGCAATATTTGTCAGATCTTTCTTACTGACACTTTCCTTCATAAGTCCCCAAAAAATTTCTATTGGATTTAGGTCAGGGCTATAGCTTGGCCATTCTAATAATGTCATATTTTGGGTCCGAAAACCAGGCCTGTGAATGCTTTGAACGATGTTCTGGGTCGTTGTCCTGCTGGAAAATCCTAAACTTTCCATAGAACACGTGAGCAGATGGAAGTAAATGTCCCTCGAGAATATCTGTGTACCGCTCACTGTTCATATTCCCTTCAAATACACAGAGGGGCGTTGCCCCTAACACAGATAGCCACCCCACACGTTAAATTTCGGACTGTACTTTGGGCGCTGATACAAAGGTTTTTCAGTTTGTTTGGTCCAGAATTTCAGTGTATAAGGAAACAGCCACACAGAACTTTCATCTGAGAAAATCACATTGTCCCAGTTACAATGTCTATGCTGTAAGCACCAGTTCAACTTCGCTCCTTTTGTTCAGGTTTCATGATCGGTGATGGAATTCCTCGTCTTTTCTGCCAACCCATTGCATGCAGCTCAGTTCTAATTGTCTCCTTACAAACAGCCACAGTTCGTCTATCAATCATATCCAGCCTTAAGTTTTCTTAACTCCTTCGTTTGTTTTTCGAAACAGGGATACCAAGCCGCCTCCTGTCACCGACAGTCAATTTTCTGGGCCTACCTGCGCCTCCCTGGTGCTCAATGCCATATCCATTTGCAATATTTTTCAAAACACGATAAACAGTGGACAAAGGGATGCCTGTTCTAATTGAAATCACTTTAGCTGATCTGGTGTCCTTGTTATAATACTCTAAAATCAACTTCCTCTTCTCTAAATCATCCATACTGAGGATCACTGAAAATGTCGTCTGCTAGCAAGTGAACAAAGGGGGATAACTCTTCACAAACTATGAAAAAGGGTTAACGGAGTTGTCTCTCTTGAATGAAAACAAACACTTGATAGCTGGTCAAGGTTGTTTATACTAGAAATCCAATTAAACATATTCCTAAAATTCTCAATAATTTCTGGTCATACTATACATATTTTACAGACGCTTCGGTGTTTATGCTTGACACTAGGCTGTTTCTGGTGATTTGTTTTGGGGGGTGTTTTTTTCTTTTTTTGTCATTCATTTCAGACTGGTGTGCATTTCAGGTAGGAGTGAAAATTGATACTACAGCACTTACAATACAATACAACACAGAAGATACATGTTGCATGACAGTGATCTACTATAGGTTCTCTAAGTGTACAATTACTCAATGGCCATTTTATGTAAAATTTGGCAATCCTGTTGTTTTTCCTGGCTATGTATCTTTCGACTAATACAATATCCCGTAGTATCTTCATGAATTCTGAGATATGTAAAAGTTTAGCATTAATGCTATTAGTAAATATACATCTTTTACCAGCAGGTATAATGTTTGTTGTACGCCTCAACTTCTAAAATGCCACTTAAACAAGTATAATGTTGTTGATAAAATTATGGCCAGTATTAAGTCCCAGCAGGATTGTGAAATTTGTGAATACCAATTCAATGTTAAGAATGTGTTTAAGAAACAGTCCTAATTCATTCCAAAACGTCTGTACATATTCACAAGAAATATAAACATGGACAATATCTTCAGGCTCTGTTTTGCAAAATGTACGAATATTTCTATCTACTCATTTCATTTTCACTAATTCTCTTTTGGTATACATATAATCTTATGAATAAACCTGAACTGGAAATCCATTAGCTTGATATCACGTGTACATTTTCTATAGTTTGTAAAAATATTACTCCATGGTAATTTAATAATTTAGTAATCAAACTTTCCCACTTGCTACACCTCGGGAATAACACTGATCATTCGTCATACTTGTCATTCGGTCTCGTCTCCGGAAAAATGTAAATAAGCGTGAATGCTGCTTACAGCCACAGTCAGCAATATTTAAACTATCTGTTTGATATGTAAATGTCGTAATATAGCTAGAGAAACAACGACTTCTATGGTATTTTGAATAATATTTACTTATTTATCCATTTGTGCAATTCAGTTAAAGAAACAAGTCATTCTTTACGCCACATTTAAAAGAGTAAATAGAAGAGATAGGAGTTGTTTTATATCATTACTTTCAATCAACAATCAGTTTACAGGCAGGCTGGAGACAGTCCAACATACAGTTTATGGGCAGACTGGAGACAGTCCAACATACAGTTTACGGGCAGACTGGAGACAGTCCAACATACAGTTTATGGGCAGACTGGAGACAGTCCAACATACAGTTTACGGGCAGACTGGAGACAGTCCAACATACAGTTTATGGGCAGACTGGAGACAGTCCAACATACAGTTTACGGGCAGACTGGAAACAGTCCAACATACAGTTAATGGGCAGGCTGGAGACAGTCAACAACATGGGCAGGCTGGAGACAGTCAAACATAGTTTACTGGAGGGCAGACTGGAGACAGTACAACATACAGTTTACGGGCAGGCTGGAGACAGTCCAACATACAGTTTACGGGCAGACTGGAGACAGTCCAACATACAGTTTATGGGCAGACTGGAGACAGTCCAACATACAGTTTACGGGCAGACTGGAGACAGTCCAACATACAGTTTACGGGCAGACTGGAGACAGTCCAACATACAGTTTACGGGCAGACTGGAGACAGTCCAACATACAGTTTATGGGCAGACTGGAGACAGTCCAACTGGTTCAAGGCACGTTAGAGGCAACCCACAGGCGGTATACAGAAAGCATGATACAGAATCATTCGGGAGTCTAGCAGTATTTTACTGGTAATCTAGAGGCTGACTATTGAGACTAAACAGGTTACAGGCAGGTTACGGACGGTCTAGCAATAGCCAAATAGACTTGTTACAGGAAGTCATCAGGACAGGTCACCAACATACAGTTTAAGGACAGTCTAGAGTCAGTTTACAGACAGTCTAAAGACCGTCTACAAACAGATTACGACAGTCCACAGACAGATTACGACAATCCACAGGCAGATTACATCAGTCCACAGACAGATTACGACAGTCCACAGGCAGATTACGACAGTCCACAGGCAGATTACATCAGTCCACAGGCAGATTACGACAGTCCACAGGCAGATTACGACAGTCAAAGGACAGTTTACGGACAGTCTACAGGCACTTTACGACAGTCTACAAACACATTACGACAGTCTCACAGGCAGTTTACGGATAGTCTAAAGGCAGTCATTAGTCAGAGTATAGTGCGCCAGCAGGCAGCCAACATGCAGTATACCGGCATGGCAGAGGCAGTATACCAGCGGTTTACAAGCTGTTACCTATTCCACCTATGGAATTCTGTTTTGTTAACCTAAAACTGTTTGAATACATGTTTTGTAGTATTCATTGATCTGTGGTCATATTATGACTTCACAAATTAGTTGTTTATGTATTCAATAATATGTTAAACGGTCCTCCAACACTATTCAACGGCCGAGCACGAGTAGAACGTGTCTAAGATCGAATCCATGTCCAGCAATATATGTACAATACATACTGATATGAACACAGGTGGACGTTGTGGCTGTAACAGTGTTGTTGGCATTATACCAGCGGTTGCTGCACTTGTTTTGCTCTGTACATGTTTTGTTGATCTATTGATCATTTATCTGTATTCTATTCACAAATTAGTTTCGATTTCCGATTTTCAATTTCCAAGTGAATAGCGATATGGTCACAGTGGACGTCATGGCTGTAAGTGTATCAGTGTTGTTGCGTAGGTTGAAACCAATTCCAACCCGGATTTTCACGGCCAGAGGGATCAAACACATGATCGTATGTAAAGGGGGGCAACTCTAAATAGTGACTGGCTGTGCTTTAGACGTCGGTGTCTCAGATATTAAAAATAGGGATGAGCATAATTACTTGAAGAGCACGTTATATCATAATACACAAAAACGTGTTATTCGACATTCGACATATCCATGGACATCACAGTTTTATCAAGACATTACAAAAGGCTGAACGATGAAGAAATGACGGTTCTGAAATGGCTGCCGCGGCGGCCATGTTTAGTTTTGAATTTGAATTCAGGGACCATCGTCGAGTGACTATATTATTGACAGATGTGGAGTTTCTTTAAGTGGCATTTAGAAACTGGTATGATGAAGAGGAACACTTTTTATGGATAGACAACTCTTTATTGCTTCTTTTGTAGTCTGCGGATATGATAGCTAGTTGTATCGACGTGTGGTATGCTGATGATGAACGGTGCTGATTGCTGACGTGATGGTTGTCTTTAAGGCTGAGGGTGGTCTTGAGGGTTTTGTTGACTGGGTTAGGTGGATACTGATTAAGGTTTATGACTGACTTACTGACTGACTGAGTTTGGTTTTACGCCGCTTTTAGCAATATTCCAGCAACATCACTGCGGGGAACACCAGAAAAGGGCTTCACACATTGTACCCATGTAGGGATTCGAACCCAGGTCTTTGGCGTGACGAGCCAACACTTTAACCACTAGGCTAACCCACCGCCCCTTAAGGTTTATGAAGACATGACGAAGGTCTACCTGCGGGATCCCCACTCTTCCTTATCATCTGATCAAGGCTAATCAAGAATAACAACAATAACCCCTCCATCAATCATTATCTGTAATCACACCCATTGTCAGTAATACCTACAACCTCGTCAGTTGTGTAAACCCAAACATATCCTTCATGTATATATTCTCCTTGTGCATAATGTGGTGTATCATTTGCGTCACACGAAATTGAATATAATCAAAACTGTGTATTCTTTGCACTGAGGTTTTTATTGTTAATATTTTAGATAAGGCCACCGTATTTGTCATGTTTCAAATCAGGTAGGAATTCTCTGGAAGCTTCGACAGATACCGTAATCATTTCTTCAGTAGAGTAACGCTTAGTCTCTGAATATATAATTATAATTTATATAGAAACAAACATTTTTTTCAAATAAAAAAAGATCCCTTTGAGAAAGGAGAGTACCAAAGGAAATCTAGACTTCCTTCATTTAGAGCTTTAGTAGTGCAGACAGGGCTTGGCAGAAGGTATAGTAATGCGGTTCAGGGACTGTGAGACAGATTTCTTGATCAGGTGAGCTACAAGGAGGCGTGCATTGAATGTTCCTGAAGGCATGCAAGGCACACAAGAGAGGTGCTGATTAAATTGGTATTTCTGAAGGGACACGTGCATGGCAGAACAGGAGTGTGGCGTTTTTTGTCATCTGACACACGTAACAACCAAACTGACAGTCCTGGACGTCACACTGGGACCACCTTCAGGCTACAAAGGAAATTAGTGGATTCCTTTCTCTCTGCAAGTCATTTAATTTGATGTACAGATAATACTGGCAGTGTATATTAACCCCCAGGAGCCTGGTGTCTTCACTGTCCTTCACTGACAACGGAGACAAGGTAAGCTTGTGAAAATCACTCTTCCTGTTCAGTATTTCATATTGACATGACGAGTTAGCTATACCTTTGCATGTGTTTGTGGATAGATGTGGATGTGGATAGATGCGGCAGGATCCGCTCACTTTTCGCGAACAACTGATTTTATCACTGTTTGACAGTGATTCATAATTATATAGTCGGAAGCATACAGTGTACTCTGTTGTTAGCTTCATGATCATAGAAATGAGTTTGTCGCTGAAATGTATGAATCTGGAATGATTCTAGAAGGTTATACTCAAGCAACCGGTGCCAATTCCCAGTTTAGTTTAACGTCTGTCATATGTGGAACTGAAACATTGTTGTCTTCAACACTAACAGACAGGACACGTTGAGTTTAAGGACTGGAATCACACTAGCTGAGATGATGTTTCGTTCTTGTAAATTCATACTTTTATAGTGGAAGATGCCACTGTAGTTTCATTGAGAAGCGGGGCAAAAGTTCTGCCCGTAACGCCCGCCTGAAATGTATTCTATTTATTAGGATTATTTAGAGGGTTAGGGTTAGGGTTAGGTTTAGTTAAAAAAATATTTTCTTAGGCATAGAATGATGAAAAACGGGGATTACGGGCGGAAATCTTTCCAGAAGCGGGGCAGTGGGGTAGCCTAGTGGTTAAATCGTTCGCTTGTCATGCTGAAGACCCGGGTTCGTTTTCCCGACATTGGTACAATGTGTGAAGCCCATTTCTGGTGTCCCCCGCCGTGATATTGCTGGAATATTGCTAAAAAGTAACGCGCTCATCACTACTCACTGAGAAGCAGGTTTGTAACCGTCCTTACATTTACAAGGATGTAGGGACACAAGTTCCAAGACTGGTCAAACGGGAGCTACGGTAACCATATCTCTGTGCTTCTCTGTGCTGTAAACTATTGATCTGTCAATAAGTAGAGCTACGGACTGTCCCACAGTGTTTGACCCGTGAAGGTCCGGGTTAGAATTGGTACACAGTAACCTATGCATGTCGTAAGAGGCTACTAACGGGATCGTATGGTAAGGCTCGCTGAAATGGTTGACACATGTCATCGTATCACAATTGCGTAGGGCGATGTTTAAGCTGTTGATCACTGGATTTTCTGGTCCAAACTCGACTATTTACAGACAGCCGCCATATAGATGGAATATTGCTGAGTGAGGCATTAAACAACAATCAATCAATCAATCAAACCCACAGTGTTTGGCTGATACACCTGAATCGCAGATTATTTGCTTCAGAGAAGTCTATAGGTGGTGATCTAAGGTCAAATGCAACTTAACGCAGTTAAGGAGCTTGCCTTAAAGAACGAGTTCTTACATTTCCCACTGCAATATATTTACTTATCCTGTTGGAAAACGGACCAATAAAGATTTTGCATCTTAGACTATGGCCTTAGTGATGACGGCCAAACATTCCTACCATCTTGATGGTTCTAATCTGATTAGTACATAGACAATTGCATTTATCGAAAATATAAATCCTCATGTTTGAAGACAAGTGATTCAGGTTATACTTTGTTTGTTTATTGTATTACGCCACACTAAGCAATATTCGAGCTATATGGCGACAGTGTGTAAATACAATGTATAGAGTCTTGACCAAACAATAAAGTGATTAATAACATGGGCATTGATCTACGAATCTGGAATACGATAACAAACAATCAATCAACTGACCAAGACTGATCCAACAAGCCTACTGGGGAATATACACTTGTCAGCTATGCTTGCCTTCATGTTCAGAAAATCCGTGAAGGTCCGGTTTAGAATGAACCTTCAGTAACCCATGCTTGTCGTAAGAGGCGACTAACGGGATCGGGTGGTCAGGTTCGCTGGCTTGGTTGACACATGTCATCGGTTCCCAATTGCACACAACGATGGTCATACCTTTGATCACTGGATTGTCTGGTCCAGACTCGACTATTTACATACCGCCACCACATAGCTGGAATATTGTTGAGAACGGCGTAAAACTAAACTCACTCACTCACTCATGTTCAGAACATCCTTGTCTCTCATGTCCAGATACTATGACGATGGCACTGACGCTGACGCTGCTGTTCCTGCTGGGGTGTTGTGTCTCTTATATAGGTCAGTTACCTCATTACGCATTCTCAAGAGGGTGGTGCGTTACACTGGCTTTTGAGTGTTGACACGTCAAACTGGAAATCTAGGTTCTATTGCCCGCATGGTATAATATCCGTGAATTGCTGGAAGATGCTAAAAGTGTCGTAAACCATGCTTACTCATTCAACACATTCATGAAGTTCAATCAGACATGACTGTATAACAGCCCGCATCAATAAGTTAATATGTTCGATTTGACTTATTTCACTAAATCATTTACTGAGTCATCACGAACTCTTAATTGGGCTAGACATTTTTCCGTTCTTTAAATGTTTCTGTTTTGAAGTACCTGTTTAAAATAATATATTTCAATGTTGATTTCAAGAGTTAGTTTTGGCTAAATTCCGCAAATTTTCCATGACAATATTTGGTTTCTTGGCCAACTTGATTTTAGAATACAAAACAAAAAATTCAAAATGTTCATGTGTTCATTCTGTATTGATACATAAATATCATATAAAATTGATTTGATTGGCATATAGGAAGTAATCATATTTTATGGATGTTAACTTTTTATTATATATATTACACCAGTGAAGGTCCGGGTTAGAATAAATCTTCAGTAACCCATGCTTGCCGTAAGAGGCGACTAACGGGATCGGGTGTTCAGGCACGCTGGCTTGGTTGAGAAATGTCATTAGTTCCCAATTGCGCAGATCGATGCTCACGCTGTTGATCACTGGATTGTCTGGTCTAGACTCGATTATTTACAGACCGTCGCCATATAGCTGGAATAGTGCCGAGTACGGCGTAAAACTAAACTCACTCACTCTTTTTATTGTATTGTGATGCGACGTTTCGGTACAGGTTCACTCTTACTTGACAATGGTATAAGAATCTATACCGACACGTCGCATCATTATGTAATAAAAACTTGTCATCCATAAAGTATCATACATTTTTTATGACATGAAACTATATCCTCAGATGGCGTAAAACTGTGGGGGTCAAGCAACCCGCAGGTGGCCAACATGTGGCGAAACGGATGGAACATACACGAAGATACCTACATCGGAGGGGAGTCCGCTTCCGCAACTTCCAACCCCGACAGCCGCACCAACAGCAAAGTTCACGACATCTTCTTCCAACAAGGTTCATACGCTTTGACGGGGCCGAACAGCGGCACCCAGTTCTACGCCAGCCCGGTGACACCCAGAGAATGCCTCACCCTCCAGTACAAGGTCTTCTTCCCCCCAGGGTACGACTTCGCCTACGGTGGAAAGCTACCGGGTCTGTACGGGGGCGGGGTCAACTGTACATCTGGAGGCGACCCAGGCAAGGACTGTTTCACGGCCCGATTGATCTGGAGAACGGATGGCATGGGAGGAGTCAGTCTTTTCGCTCCTGAAGTCGCCCAGCAGGGGGGATTCTGCAGCTCAGCCGACGTTGATTGTAATCAAGACTGGGGTCACAAAGCTTGGGAGGGACAGCTTCTATTTCCAGGAAGATATATGGTACACCATATTTATGACCGTCCGCCTCAACACACCCGGGCAAGCTAACGGCTACATCCGGCTCGCGTCAAATGTCCTCGGTTTGATGTTTGAAGTAAATGACGTCATGATCAGGAACACCGCCGATGTTCAAATCGACGGCATCTTCTTTTCGGCTTTCTTCGGCGGCAATTCGGCTTGCTCCGCCAGTCCACTCGACCAGAATGTCTATTTCAGTGCCTTCCGCCTCAAGGATAACTTCTGTTAAATTATGAATGAATATATGTATGAAAATCAGCACATTTGATTTATGTAATGTAAAATCTCAAATTATAGTTTAGAAATATCATGAAATAAAGTGAATTGAAGCTTAATTGTTGTGATGATGTTATAATGGACAGACATACAGGTGTTAAAACTCACTCACGTTTAGTAATATCTAGTAATTCAATACCCATTTGTTTCGATGCTGTTGTCTACATGTGACAATCATGTAGTTAATTATTTATTTATTTATTTGTGTGTGTGTGTGTGAGAGAGAGAGAGAGAGAGAGAGAGAGAGAGAGAGAGAGAGAGAGAGAGAGTTTGTGAGCTAGCATTCGCCGTTTGTGACAGCAAACTAATGCAATTTTCAATAAATGGCAGAAAAATGCAATCGTAAGAATGTATAAACCTGCATCTAATTGGAAAAATAACTGATTTTTAAACCTAAACCTTGGACAGAAATAGAATGCTGAAGCAAAACTTCAAGACATACGATATTTAAGAAAACGTAACGTTTATCTGATACGGGACAACAGCTTCAGGTAGGGTGTGATGGAGAGTTGCAGGTAGGTTGGATTGTATACCTTCTAGGGAGTTGAAAATAAAAAATAAAATTGACCCCGATCCATTGACCGTTAGTGTAATAATAAAACTGCATGAGTATTCACTTGAGTAGATGCCTATGAACTGGTTAGAATTGGTCTTCAGCAACCCATGCTTGTCGTAAGAGGTGACTAACGGGGTCTGGTTTTGGGGCCCTATCCACAAAACGTCCGTAGCACTATATCATTTGTAAGCCTATGGTAAAGTATAGAGTTACGATAGGTCGTAACGTTAAGAACGCTTTGTGGATCTGGGTCCAGTCTGGCTGACTTGGACGGGACACGTCATCGTATACCAATTGCGTAGATCGATGTTCATGATTTTGATCAGCGGATTGTCTGGTCCAGACTACGATTATTTACAGACCACCGCCTATAAGCTGAGTGCGGCGTAAAACAACAAGCAAATCAACAAACACTTGAGTAGAATTCGGCGAATTATTAATGGACTCATCGTCTTCATTTTCATTATCATTGAAGGAGTGAGTTTAGTTTTACGCCGCCTTTAGCAATGTTTCATCAATACCAAGGCGAGGGTCACCAGAAATAGACTCCAGACATCGTACCTATGTAGGGAATCGAACATGGGTCATCGCCTTGACGGAGCGAACGCTTTAACCACTAAGCTATCCTACCGCCCTATTATCATGGAAAATGTTTTGTATTATAATGACTATCTACGGAAGGCAGTGCCAGACAGGAGGAGCACCCGGCTGAATTACACAACCAGGTACAGAGGGCCAGAACTCCTAATTCCACAAGCGTCTTATCTCAAACTTGAAGTAATTACCTCACAGCCCGCCTTCCACAAACAAAATCTGGCTTGATCCAATACGTATTACAATCAGTAGCATGAAGCGAACCGTGGCGGCATGATTAGGTATAAGCCGGGAACTTACATCCAGTTAAAGAATACCGGTATACTGAACGTAATTCCTGTTTTCGTCACAAGCTGGTACAAATATCTCGCCATTGTTCACCTGTTCTGCGTTAGTGGGATATACTTCTTACCGCCACCTGTTCATTACTGCCTAGTTGTGGTGTATTTCTAACGTAATGTCTCTACAGTCGTGACTGGAATGAGTTTGTATAGAAACCGTTTTGTTAGTTTGTGAATTGATTTTCCAACCCCTGCCCACTGATCTTGGACTTGATCGACTGATTGACAATGGATACGAGACTATTGGAGATCACCGGCCGTGGAATCAATCTCCGGACGGGATCGATAACACCCAGGAGGTTCATGGGGGTTGTGAGTCGAAGCGCACCTGTAAGTAGGCATACCTGACTCGTGTGTTCAACTGATGTTATCAGAGGTCTTCTGTGATGCAGGCGGTAGATATATGTTCGGTGATTGTATCGTCAACTAGTCCTCGGAGTTATGACGTTGTGTTCAGGTAATACACCTTGTCTTTATGATGTTGTACCCAGGTAAAACACCTCGGAGTTAATGTTGTGCTCAGGTAAACACCTCGGAGTTATAATGCTGTGCTCAGGTAAAACACCTCGGAGTTATAATGTTGTGCCCAGGTAAAACACCTCGGAGTTATAATGTTGTGCTCAGGTAAAACACCTCGGATCTATAACGTTGTGCCCAGGTAAAACACCTCGGATCTATAACGTTGTGCTCAGGTAAAACACCTCGGAGTTATAATGTTGTGCTCAGGTAAAACACCTCGGATCTATTACGTTGTACCCAGGTAAAACACCTCAGAGTTATAATGTTGTGCTCAGGTAAAACACCTCGGATCTATAACGTTGTGCTCAGGTAAAACACCTCAGAGTTATAATGTTGTGCTCAGGGAAAACACCTCGGAGTTGTAATGTTGTGCTCAGGTAACACACCTCGGATCTATAACGTTGTACTCTGGTACTATTATGCTGTGTTCAGGAAAAACACCTAGGAGTTAAAATGTTGTGCTCAGGTAATATATCTCGGATTTATGATGGTACGTACAGGAAAATTGATTACACATTGGAGTTATAATGTGTTTGGGAAAACACCTCGGTGTTTGATGCTGTGCTCAGGTAAAACACCTCGGAGTAATGTTGTGTTTAGGCAATACACAACGGAGTTGATGTTGTGCTTAGGCAATACACATTGGATTTGTGCTGTGGTGTTCTACTGGGCCTAATCAGGATAAAATTCTGACAGTAAGATTCAGGGTTGCATTTTTATCATTCTGCAAGTGTAATTCATGTTCGCAAAACACACTGGCATGCCATGTCCTGTCCTACTCTAACCGTGTATATTCTTACAGTTGTATAATACGCTATCATGTCGAAAGAGTACGTCGTAATCATTTACACTTGCGTAACATACATTCATTTCGTGAGTATAAATCTTGAGCAAGATACGTACAACGCGCAATATATATTTTCTACACTTGGATGTGTCCACGTCTACAATATTCATAATCATGTGTATTAATGTGATATATATGTATATATGATTTTTGCATATACTGCAAAGACGGAGATTTATAAACACAAATGTCATAAAAATGGATTTCTATTTTAAACCGGAATGTATTTGTATACCAGTATACTGTACGTAATTCCTGTTTTCGTCACAAGCTGGTACAAATATCTGTGTAAATGAAAAACACTGGGTAGTTGGGATTGTATGCTCCCCGTGGAGCTGGGAATATCATTTAAATAGGCACTGCTGTGCTATATGGGTAGTAATGGCAGCTGTTCTGGTCCAATGAGCAATCACTTGGTGACTCAGTATAAGACTCAAGATTAAATGTTACCAATGCCGCATTAAGTTTCTTATGTATGGCTAGTTTATTATAGAATTAGCACTCATGTTCGCGTTCATCACACAAATGGATATGCTTCCAAACAAAATGTCAGGTTTTGAGATAACACGCAGCACCGTTTTCATTAGGGGTGGGTATTGCAGAGAATTTTCACATTGCCATATATTGCGATGCGAAAGCATATATTGCGATATGTATTGCAATATATTGCAAGAAGTATTTTTAAACATAAAACTACTTATAATCGAATTAATGCTTGATTTATAAAGCAAAAACACAACAAAATAACAATGCTTGATTAAGCTTTAACAACAACATTTAATCATGACAAAATAAAATGTAAATAATATTTGGCACAAATGAAACACGGAAATGTCCGACGATTTCCGAGTGTTACGAAGTTTTCCGAATGCAAGTCAAAATACCGGTTTTTGATCACCGTATCGCAATACGTATCGTTTTCATGTTTGAACCGGTAAATACCGGTAAACCGTTATATTGCGCAGCCCTAGTTTTCATGTGGTTGAGGTTTAGCAATCCCAACGCTTGTCAGGGGTGTTTCATTGTGTTTAAAACATAGTGTATAACTATAAATACCATATAATCCTAACTATAAGCAGGTAACGTGTCAAATGTTCCTTATCCAAACCTCTATCCAAGCCAAATGCATGTCTCTGCATAATAACAGCGTTTTAGGTAGGCTCTGTGAGCAACGCAGATAGCTGATGCAATGTAATCCCTGCATATCGTAGCATAGGTAGGTCATGGCATAGTTATAGCTTTATTGAATAGTTGACTTAAAACCTAATTTGGATAATTTTTAAGATGTCTGCTTTGAGATTATTTATAAAACAAGAGAGATCTATTATTTCAAGTCTGTTATGTCGACGTTTGCCCAGCTTAGGGTCATAGGTGGAAAAGGGAGACAGACCTAAAGGTCGTCTACGAAAGAAGACAGATCTGTTATGTTGAATTCCTACAATTTTAAGGTCATTAATAATACACGAGTTTGTTCTGGTATTTCGGAGTCAAGCCACTTTGAATTTATGTGTGAAACCATGGAGAATTGTTATGGTGAAGTCCGTTGGATGACACTTCACTTATGCCGTTATGTAATCATGTAGTGTATGTATGTTGATGCAGACCCACCGTAATGCATATATGAAAAGACTGAAATCTGCTTCATTATATGACTACTACATTTCGTATCGGTTGAATTGTCACCTACACGACTTGACACAATGTTAACCACGCCTGAGGTTAAGATAACAGTTACAATGTAATTGACCAGCACGTAAATGTACGTTTGGAGTATTTATACAACAAATAACGTTCTTTATTTTGTAGTTCTTGTACATAGCAATGACCATGTGTGGAACAGATAACATTCATTATGTCAAAGTTTACCTTCATGAGATCGGACCGCCTCCGTGGTGTAGTGGTTAGAGCGTCCGCCCGGAGAGCGGAAGGTCGCGCGTCATACCAAAAGACGTTAAAATACGGTACTTGTTGGTCCCTGCCTGGCGCTCGGCATTAATGGGTACAACAAGGACTGGTCGGCTCGGAGTCAGTATAATGTGTCTGAGTGGGGTATTCATGCTTCACTGCAGCGTGGTATCTCAGTGGGCTAGCACTATAAAACCAGCTTAAGTCGGGGCTAGTACAAGCAGCCGCACATACACATACACACGCATGCACATCGTCATATGAGCGAAATATTCTCAAGCACGACGTTAAACCCAATTTCACCTCACCTCACCTCACCTCACCTCACCTCACCTCACCTCATGATATCGTGTTTGCAACGTAGTATGCTCGTTATCCCATCATCAACGTGTTTTATTGATTTTAATGTCAAATCAAATAATGAAACAGTTCTGACATTGATACTGGAATAATATGTATAATACATTAGGACATTTTTGTAGGTAGAGAGAAGATAGGTAATATGAATATATATTCCAAAATCATTGACATTCTTTGTCATCTTCTTGGTCCATCTTACATTAAGAATTCCAAATGTAATAATGTAATCCATTCTTGGTGTCGCGTTTTCTTGATTCTTTGTTCTGGGCATACCCACATACAGTAATTCAGCACGACCCTTCTACTTGGACTCCATTATCTCGATATAACGTTTGTCACAGTGTAACACATATGCACACCGATGTCTCGAACTACGGGTTTCTCGACATATGTTCGACTGTCTACGACTGTTAATGTCTACAATGTATATACCTAACATATTTCATTGACTCATAAAGCCTACAAGATGTTTCAAAATAAACATAAAAATACAGTTGAAATATATGCGAGAGAGTATATTTTGGAGAGTATATATACCTAACATAATGACAATATTGAAGCGATTATTCAGGTACTCTAACTATGTGGGCTCCAATCGGAAATAAGTTTAAAACTAACTTAGTCAGGTTATAGTAATGCAAGATAAAAGGAGTTAATCATAGGATCCTCAAAACAAAATTCCAAAATTGATAACCTGGTAGTATTTTTGTATTAACATGTAATTTCACACTCAAAACAATGAGAAAGCATTTGGATACCATACATAAGGAGTGCATTAACCACTATAACTCCCTGGTATAGGAATATATATGGTACGGTTGTCTCGAAGTGAAAACTTGGCCTCTGCGTATTCCGTTTTAGTGGGCATTTTACGGTTGTGTCGAACCTCGGTTAACTCGAAGTGTTCGAGTCACTTCGACACAAAGGTGTGTGACAGTACTTTGTGCCCTCGTACACGGTAAATGTGTATGTGAATAGCTTCACTATGTCTAAAGTAGTGAACTGTGCAAACATGTCGGAATACTATAGAGAAAATCCTGGGTTCGAATCCCCACATGGGTACAATGTGTGAAGCCCATTTCAGGTGTCCCCCGCCGTGATGTTACTGGAATATTGCTAAAAGCGGCGTAAAACTAAACTCAGTCAGTCAGCAGTCAGTATAGAGAAAATGGAAATTATAGGAAATATAGCCTTTCGGTGAAAGGTATGGTGTAAATAGTCAAAAGTGGTTTTGAGAAATAAAAGGAACTATTTTATAAACGGATAATTTCTGGACATTCGTACATTTGTAGTTCCTATCTAGCACAGCATAACGCCGGGACAACAGAAATATATTCATACAAAGCGTTCACAGTGGTTTGTATTCTCAGTGCGTAGTCGATGTTCATAGAACCAACGCTACGTTACAGGCGATATGTTTGTGTATGAAATCAATATTTGCTGATTAACCGATCATCGATCACCTCATATCCAGGTAACTAACCTGTCTCTGTATTCACAACGTCGGGTGACGGACACGGAAGACAAACGTCCGGATATTAATCCCTTGCAGCTACAAAAAGAACATCATAGCTGCCAAACTGCTGATATATTGCCGAACTGGGATCAGAGAACGATACATGTTGATCTGAAGCTTAGAGGGACATTACGTGAGGTAGTGTTAAGGCCATGTGTCACGTCTAAATGGTGTGGTTTTGACGGTGGAATGTGACCACGTTGGGACCATGACGCAATACCCTGTCGGAGCGACGCACATCGCTGTTGCGTATCTGGGGCTCGCAAGGAACCTATGATTATTGGTTCGAGTGAGTGAGTAAGTTTAGTTTTACGCCGCTTTAAGCAATATTCCAGCAATATCACGGCGGGGGACACCAGAAATGGGCTTCACATAATGTACCCATGTGGGGAATCGAACTCGGGTCTTCGACGTGACGAGCGAACGCTTTAACCACTAGGCTACCCCACCGCCCCTTGTTGGTTCGAATCCCGTATTGCCCTGATTATGGTTTTGGGTTTGCCTGCACCATACCTGCGTTCGTGGGTTGCACCAAACTGGTAACTATCTAAGACATGTATGATTTAGTGATAGCTTCAACTTTAAACTGACTGACTCACTCACTCACCCAAAATCGAAAGTTCTCGCATTCTCGCAAGGTTTAAATATTTAACTAGTTTCCAAACGTCGAGGCTGCGACGTTGAAATTTAAAACTATAATTGTCATTATTGAAGTGTTGCGTGTTAGACTACACTTTTGCAGTGAACATTAGTGCGAATAGCAGGGCTTTCAAACTGTCATTGACGAAGATTCCCGAACAAGTGTAACCCTTTGAAACTAGCCCTCCCTTCCCATTAATGTGGTAAGAACCGAAAGAAATGGGTATCGGTTGGCCAACATGTCTCACCTGTTTGATCGTTAAGGTATCCCACAGTGTTGGACAGGCAGTGGCTGATTTGTTTGGACATGTTACGGGTATATCAAATGACTTCTCATTGTCTACACACTCAAGTGGAAACTTCAAGATATTTATGGACTAGACAGAGCATAAAATCCGCAATCAACTGTCTCCAGTTGTCACTCAATGAAGTCCAGGTGCCCCTTTACAAAACAACGTTTGCGATAAGACTGTCGTTAGTCTCTTTTATGGTCCGTAGTTACCATTACCTTAGCGCTAAGACTGTCAGTCTCTTTTATGGTCCGTAGTTACCATTACCTTAGCGCTAAGACTGTCAGTCTCTTTTATGGTCCGTAGTTACCATTACCTTAGCGCTAAGACTGTCAGTCTCTTTATGGTCCGTAGTTACCATTACCTTAGCGCTAAGACTGTCAGTCTCTTTTATGGTAGGTAGTTACCATTACCTTAGCGCTAAGACTGTCAGAGTCTCTTTTATGGTAGGTAGTTACCATTACCTTAGCGCTAAGACTGTCAGTCTCTTTATGGTCCGTAGTTACCATTACCTTAGCGCTAAGACTGTCAGAGTCTCTTTTATGGTCCGTAGTTACCATTACCTTAGCGCTAAGACTGTCAGAGTCTCTTTTATGGTAGGTAGCTACCATTACCTTAGCGCTAAGACTGTCAGAGTCTCTTTTATGGTAGGTAGCTACCATTACCTTAGCGCCAAGATTGTCAGAGTCTCTTTATGGTCCGTAGTTACCATTACCTTAGCGCTAAGATTTATGGTACGGGAGTTACGATTATCTTAGCGCTAAGATCGCTTTGTACAACGACACCTTGTTAATGTGTTATTGGAATGTTTAAGTTTAGGTCCTCTGCGATGCTACTACTTACGAGATGGCTAATGTTATATACTGCTCACTTTGGCTAATGTGATATACTGCTCACTATGGCTAATGTGATATACTGCTCACTATGGCTAATGTGATATACTGCATACTATGGCTAATGTGATATACTGCTCACTATGGCTAATGTGATATACTGCTCACTATGGCTAATGTGATATGGCTAATTGTGCATAGTCATCATTTTCGACTTTTTCGCAGTATTCCGAAATGTTCTGTCTTTTGTATTAATTTCAATCAAAAGGACGAACCAACGTTTTCACTGAATGTACGTACATACATATTTATGTACGTATGTATATTGTCTGTGTGTGTGTAGGTAGGTACGTACATTTTTTGTACGTACATATGTACTGCCACTTACCTAGTGAATATTTTGTATTACATATATATACGTGATGTTTAAATGAAATCGTTCATAAAATATAACATAGTAGCAACTCCGCACGAAGATAACAGTATCAGACACAAAGTGAAATAAATGACACATAACGTGCGTGTTTTTACGTATTTGACACTTTGGCAATATTGACATTGGCATTTGATTACTTGTTTGAATTGCGGCTATTGGATATCGAATAAATACTAAAACCAGTCAAGATATTATGTGACGTTTGTACAACGTGACGTTACCATTGACGTGTGGTCAATCCATAACACTCTATTCAAGATGGACATTCCATTTAACAATAAAAAGCAACACATGCCTATTAACGTTTTATTTTCATAAAATACTATTTTTAAATCAAATAATTCGATAAAAGCGTTCAACAATGAACAATAACGAAAACAATTGATCAGGACACAACGCTACATTGAGTAATTGTCGTACTTGTGTCTAGCAGATTGCCCTTTGACCTGTTACTGAACTATCTTCTAATCAATATTGGTTTCCAAGCGCTCGGTAAACGCTGGCTACTTTATAGCTCACAGGAGATATTTGTTTACAACCCCCAGTTGCTTCACTGTAAGATCCCTGTCGGTGAGGGCAGTCAGCTACTGGGTAATATCGTAAAGTCTGCGTGCACAGCTTAAACGGTGTGTTTTGAAATTGGACGTAATTGGGGATAAATTGCTTGCTGTGTCGTGGTGAGTATATCACGGTGTCTGGTGTTAGTGATGTATGTGTTTGCTTGTCTTGGTTCAATGCTTGTCGGGAATTCAATTTCAAAAGCCGAAGCCCAGTGTGAACCTGGTTATGAAAATTGTGACATATTCTGGGTCGACTGTTGAAGGAATCGAGACAGGGAGCAATGTGAATTCTTCTATTCTTCTATTTGTGTTATTTTGCAATGAAAGGACGAACCAACGTTTTACTGTATCCTCCCATTACAATCCCGGAATCGATTTAGTCCTGAGTACATACGGTTTTCTTAAGTCAACTAAACTGGGGATAGGGCTGTCCAATTCTGCTGTGTCATCGAACACTCATGGGGTGGGCCAGCTGCTCATGATTTTGGTCACTCGTTCACCAGTCCAAGGCTCTATCATTTACAGGTCGCTGTGAAATAGATGGACTGTTGTCTGGTGCGCTGTAAACCAACATTCACTCACGCATTATTTAACAATACTATATCCTGATTGTCGTGCTTCATGTTTCCTAATTTGAATCATGTTTTAATACAATACGCCGCGATTAGCGATAGTTTAACTAGTTCATTGTAGCCAGTAAATATCCATGATGGACAAAACAGTGGTTGGTAATGCGAGCAACGGCTAGGGCTGTCAGGTAGAATGACACCGACAACACACATTGTGTAAGCACGCGAGTCACTTCCTAGTCGGATTATTTTCAATATATTCTGTCTCTGAATCTCCACGTGGCTTGGCATTTACTAACTTCACATGGTAAACCCATATCTTCCTAATGTTTGTGTATGTTTCCATGTGTGCGTCGGGTACAACTGAAAGGCAGGATATGCTCACCTTTTCCCAAAATCCTGTGTCGTCGCCATTTGATTTGCTAATGAAGTGATCGGATTCAAACTATGGACTATGCTTTCAGGAAATATTTCTTGTCATTTATGGAAAGGGTATTGTCGCTTTAATGACCTATATATTTGCTGGAATTAGAGTGAGCATTAGGGGTTCATGAAGGGATAGCTTAGGGGCATACAGGGTTTATGGGGGTTACTTTAGGAATGTTGCTCGCATGCGTTTTCTGATTAATTTGTGCTACTGAGCAGCAGAAACCGGAGAACATGGTACTTATTGGACAATGTTCATTTGAGAAGCTGAAAGCAGAGGAAAGTATGTCTAATTGACAATGTTCATTTGAGAGGCAGAAACCGGAGGAAATTATGTTTATTGGACAATGCTTATTTGAGAGGCAGAAACCGGAGGAAATTATGTTCATTGGACAATGTCTATTTAAGAGGCTTAAACCGGAGGAAAAGATGTGCATGGGACGATGTTTATTTGAGAGGCAGAAACCGGAGGAAATCATGTTTATTGAACGATGTTTATTGAGCAACATAAACCCGCATGAAAACATATTTATTGGACAATGTTCATTAGAGTAGCAGAAACCGGAGGAAAAGATATTTATTGGACAATGCTCATTTGAGCAGCAGAAACCAGAAGTAAAGATATTTATTGGACAATGTTCATTTGAGTAACAGAAACCGGAAGTAAAGATATTTATTGGACAATGTTCATTTGAGAGGCAGAAACCGGAGGAAATTATGTTTATTGGACAATGTTTATTAAAGAGGCTTAAACCGGAGGAAAAGATGTGCATTGGACGATGTTTATTTGAGAGGCATAAACCGGAGGAAATTATGTTTATTGGACAATGTTTATTTAAGACGCATAAACCGGAGGAATATATGTGCATGGGACGATGTTTATTTGAGAGGCAGAAACTGGAGGAAATCATGTTTATTGGACGATGTTTATTTGAGCAACATAAACCCGCATGAAAAGATATTTATTGGACAATGTTCAATTGAGTAGCAGAAACCGGAGGAAAACATATTTATTGGACAATGCTCATTTGAGTAACAGAAACCGGAGGAAAAGATATTTATTGGACAATGTTCATTTGAGTAACAGAATCCAGAGGAAAAGATATTTATTGGACAATGTTCATTTGAGCAACAGAAACCAGAAGTAAAGATATTTATTGGACAATGTTCATTTGAGAAGCAGAAACCGGAGGAAAAGATATTTATTGGACAATGTTCATTTGAGTAGCAGAAACCGGAGGAAAAGATATTTATTAGACAATGTTCATTTGAGCAACTGAAACCAGAAGTAAAGATATTTATTAGACAATGTTCATTTGAGTAACAGAAACCGGAAGAAAAGATATTTATTGGACAATGCTCATTTGAGTAACAGAAACCGGAAGTAAAGAAATTTATTGGACAATACTCATTTGAATAACAGAAACCGGAAAAAAAGATATTTATTGGACAATGCTCATTAGAGTAACATAAACCGGAAGAAAAGATATTTATTGGACAATGTTCATTTGAGCAGCAGAAACCAGAGGAAAAGATATTTATTGGACAATGCTCATTTGGGTAGCAGAAACCAGAAGAAAAGATGTTAATTGGACCATGTTCATTTGAGTAGCAGAAACCGGAGGAAAAGAAATCTATTGGACAATGTTCATTTGAGTAGCAGAAACCGGAGGAAAAGAAATCTATTGGACAATGTTCATTTGAGTAGCAGAAACCGAAGGAAAAGATATTCATTGGACAATGTTCTTTTGAGTAGCCGAAACCAGAGTAAATTACGCTAATTGGACAATGCTCATTTGAGAAGCAGAAACCGGACGAAAATATGTTTATTAGACAAAGCCAATCAGACACACACTTCGAGCAATATTACAAAAAACGATTTTGTTGTTAAACGACTTGCACGACGGCAGTCACTCACAGAAAGTATACGTACTTGCAAAAAGCCGTCAGGGTGTGATGGCACAGATTTAACTCGAAACCCATCCCCCGATCCATTCAGTAAATAGGTTTCTTTAGGTATTTACAATATGTCTACGTTAACACAACGAATATTGTGATCCACTCACTCACTCAGCATCGGGTGGACATTCACTAACATGTTAATATCATGAACGCGGTGTGGACGGAGAGGTGGTCGATGTCGATGGTCACGCCATGACAAGAAGATGTGTATCTATGATTGTTTTGACCCATTGGAGAAAGACATCAAAATGCCGGATTAGCGTAGTGAAATACAGCCCGGGTATACGGGTCTATGTCACGCTACAGGCTAACCTGTCATTGATTTTGGCCTGTTAGATATGGATCCTATCACAGGGTAGTGAGATAGGTGGATCTGAGTGGCAACTGGGTGGGAGTATGGTTTAGAGATAAAGCGTTGGATATGAGTGTGGTGGAGAGAGGGGACAGCGGCGTGGCATGGCGTGCGTTGGGGTGACGATGAGTGGCACGATGGGTCTGACTGGATTATAAGGTTACGAGCATGACATATGAGCATTAAGAGGAAAGACACGCTATAAATTGTATTCTGTTTGTTATGCAACTTTAACTGTTAAACAGTCTACAGGATGTAGACATAAAAGTACATTTTAGCGACAACACCCTAGATGTTTTCAGTTTCATTAAAAATCCATAAGCGTCCAGTGTACGATTCCGAATATGTCATGATCACATGTTCTGTATCACCATCAGAACGTGATGATACCAGGTGTGCACGAAATGTTGAGCATATCCTCCCTAACCGGTGGCAAACACACACAAAGGCAAGTTAATTATATACTAAATGATACTCAAAATTGAATCCCATCGTCCATATTTTGTGTCACTGAAATGTTCTCCAAGTGTCTATTTGTGTTACTAAGGCATTGAACGTTGCAACGTTCTCCTATAAACGTCCAAGCAAAAGTCGTTCGAACATAAACTATGATATAATAAAGAGTACTATACAGAAGATAAACATTCAATTGGAGATTGGAATTTATCTCGAATCTTAACAAAATAAGGCTAAGTGAACATTTGCTAGAAACTATTAGGTTGGAGGAGGTGCATTCGGAGTTCTACTAATGAGAAACTAAACATCTAGCCGCCCTTTCCCAGTTTTACGTTACAGATATTAAGAAGTTTTTAATGATATCAATACATACATTTATTTATATTCAAAATCGAATGGTTGAAAACAATAAAACGGATGTATTTTTAGTTTTCTCAAAATATTTCTATTTTCGTCACAAAATCGATTCAAGATAACAATAAAATTGAAATGTTTTCAGATTGCAATAGATACTATCCAATAAAAGAAACGCATAGGCGTTTTGTATTTTTAAAAATCTATTAATTACGAATTGGGTTCAAACAATCGTCAACATATGTAACAAAAGTGTTGATAGCATGACATTACACTATTGCACAAGTGAAATATCTACTTTACCTGAAAATGTTGATTTTGATGAGATTTCTTACAAGAATTAAAAAGGCATCGCCACAACGCAACAGAAATCACCTTCCAAAAGAAAGTGCGCAGCAAAAGGCATGCACTGTCTGGCTATAAAAATTCAGATTACTTTAGGAAATCGGCGTTCGTTTTGAAGGAGTTTCAAGGTCAAATCACCATGCCACGTCTTGACGCTGCGACACGGAACATCGCAATTGAAGAATGCACGCTGGAGATTACCAATTTTCTGTTGCCAGGCGTCTGAAAGTTAGTTTGAGCACGATATCACAATTTAGAACAATAATTTATTCACTGATCTCTTAAATCACATTTGTGATACCAATAAATATATTTGATTTTGCGATAACAGTAGCATATTTGCTGATATTGTCTAATGAATTATTCATTTCATAAAACAGGTTAATATATGGTAAAACTGCGTCTAATAATCCGTACAGTAAGATGCTTACATGTATATAGTGTATTGAAACTTTCTCCAGAGTTCATTCAGGGTTCACGTGATGACGGAAAACGTAGACCACACGCGATATATACATATATTAGAGCGGAGAACGGAATCATTTCTGGATCGCTATCGCAGGGCCTACTTGTAACAAGACCAGCCAATGTACTTTGGTATGGATTATTGGACAATGTCTTCATCAAGGATATTCCTGATGTCTGTTCACCAGTTACCGAATGTTGCTGATGTGAAGTCTGAGTGAGTAGGCAATATTTCTGTTATATCAAGGCAAGCCAGCTTTCTAGGCCTAACGTCACACAGGTAGGTAATATTTATCACCTTGGTGAAACCACCAGCACAGGTATGGTGCCGACAAACCAAGGTTAAAGGTCAGAGCAAATCTGGGATTTAAACACAGGATCCGCTGATTATTTCAACTAAGAATATTGCTGTATTGAACAGCCTTGACTCAGTTTTAATATATTTTAATTCATGGCAATGGATACATGGTGCATTGGGTTATAATGTAATAACCTATCAGGAAATCAAAGAATATACAGAGTGCAGAAAACCAGTACTTAATTAATACTATACACTACGGTTATAACGAACCCAAAGGGGCCACAAATTCTAGTTCGTTATAACCGTAGTTTGTTAGCTCTATGACATAAGCATTTCAACTAAAATATACACCGAGTAGACGGTGTAAACACACAGCTCGTTATATCCATCAGTTCGTTATAACCATAGTGTGTTAGCTCTATGACATAAGCATTTCAACTAAAATATACACCTAGTGGACGGTGTAAAAACACAGCTCGTTATATCCATCAGTTCTTTATAAACGTAGTTTGTTAGCTCTATGACATAAGCATTTCAACTAAAATATACACCTAGTGTAGACTGAGGCCGTCTTTCGTTTTATACACAGAATACAGCCATACTTAGAAATACTAACATTTCATTCACATTGTTCTAATCAAAGTGCTGATATTGTCACATACGGTAACTACGCTATCGACGAGATGATATTATATATTATACGTTTAATATATAAAACATAACGCCACACTGGTATTGTGTGAGTCATATAGCGCCCATTAACATGTAACAAAATGCTCCGAGAAGTGCTAATAAATATAAGCCTTGACCTTTCAATTCGACCCTTCTGTGAGGCTTTGTCAAAACCACAATGCGTCATAAAGCCCAGGTATATTACCTCGCGAGATGTATACGCCCTATTGGTTAAATACAATGGTTATTAACAGCGAGTTGTGCGAGACATTTGAAACTGTAGCAGGAACATGGCGGTGCAGCACAATGCCTACCGTCGAGCCTAGACAGCTCCCTCAATAGGCGGTGCTGCTTGTATGTATACCCTGACATTGTCTATATGCCTGAACTATACGTCACGTACCGCGTCTGGTGTGCGTGACATGCATTACATGATGCACTGAAGTGTGACTGACGATGGAAGATGATATAACTTGCACGTGACTATCACCACGACACGCGAAGGAGTGAGCATGGTTTTACGCCGCTTTTAGCAATATTCTAGCAACATCGCGGCGGGGCACCAGAAATAGGCTTCACATATTGTACCCATGTGGAGAATCGAACCTGGACGAGCGAACGCTTTAACCACTAGGCTACCCCGCCACCAGCGCGACACGTGAATCTGTATATATTATACTGACGTGGATCCAGAGATCCCTCTCGTTATGAAAGGAAATACACCTTTCTGCGTTTTATGTGTTAGGGCTGTATTTAGTGTAAACGCATTGCACTAAACGCTATAACTCATTCATTTGGTGATGTGTTTTTTCACACGCCATCTCAGTTTAATTCATGCGAGCGCCTTCAGTCACGAATAGACTGCCTTGAGAGCGGAAGGTCGAGGTTATATATGATATAGTGGCTGGCGTTACGCTACATAGCGTCCGGCATTAAGGAATAAACCAAGGTCTTGTCGGCCCAGATTAATTGTCTCGGTTGTGTATGCATGTTAAACTGTTGCATTTAACTCAGTGGGATGGTAAGATGTAACTCGTATAGGTCTGGGCAGTTACAAGCAGCCACGGTCAAATACACGCACGGCCACACACACACACGCACGTACGTACACGCGCGACATGTTATATGCAAGTGGGGCAATCTTGAACGCTATGTTAAAGTCCATCTCCTCTCACCTCACCTCATCTCAAATCAACTCATCTCACCTCTCACCTCACCTCACCTCACCTCACCTCACCAATCCTGAACATAGGGGCTGTGGTGGTAGCCTCGTGGCTAAAGCGTCCGCTCGTCACACCGAAGACCCGGGTACGATTCCTTCACATGGGTACAATGTGTGAAGTCCATTTCTGGTGTTCCCCGCAGTGATATTGCTGGAATTTTGCTAAAAGCGGAGTAAAGCCGCACTCACTCACTCACCTGAACATATCTACCCCTCCATGTTTTGTGATATATGATTAAAATCTTACTACAGTTTTGCCTTTACATTTTCAGATGACAAGATGTGTCGGCCAGCCTACCATGTCTGTGTCCTATAAGAGGAACACCTCCACCCCCAGTGACATTAAAACCCTCAGTGTGGACGATATTTACCTTCTAGCAGAGAAAGAAAGGGCAAGGTCATCCTACCGGAACCGCCGCCATGTTCTAGAACTTGCCCAGAAGGATGTGCGCCGCGACGACGGTCTGTCAAGGCCACACTCCAGTGCTAGCCGCATCCTGCACAAGCATCACAGTCTCACCACCTCGTTAGATCCCCAGATGGACCGGAGAAGCAGAATGAGTTCAGCCCATTCTACGCTGAAGCCGAACACTCCGGATCCGGACGATGAAAACCTGGACGAGGTGAGATCTTCTCACTCCTGCGAAGTCATGGGACCGAGCGCTTGTCACGAGTGCCGGAAGTCCAAGTCACGTGCCAAGAGTAGGGATCATGCAGATGCCTCGTTTCCAAGTCTGAGGGTGACTCAGCAGAATATTACCACATCTACTCTGGTGAAGCGTCTGTACCCCGGGATGAGTAATGCTGATATCCATACAAAAATAGCCCGTGGTGAAATAGCACGGTCCCACCTCCCCAAGGCTTTGCAGTGTCACACCGCCGCTAACAACAACCCTGTCGAAACTGATGATGCAACGCGGAGAGAGAAACTCAAACAAAACGAAAAAACTGCTTTCACGATAGCCAGACTGAAAAACAAGCTGAAGCGGGGAACGCCAAGCACACCGATGTACTTCCATAACATCCACGACCTTAATTACAAAATTTTGTCAGGAAAGGTCCCGCGTGAGTTAGGATTCACTAACTTGTCAAAATCCCACGCCGGTAAGAAAAACGATACAAGGCGAGATTCCGCTGTCGATTCCTTGTTCCCTGTTTTCGTGAGTCCACGAAAAGTCACAATGTATAAGGAGCCATCATATAAGACATACTTCGGTCCTCCATTATTGCCGAGGGCTAGCCAGAAACCAGAACCGTCCTTCTTTGCGGGTTCTGATTTTGAATACAAGCTTCCAGAAAGACTTCCGGATAAGTTGGTATTCGTAGACACGATGAGGCAACGCCTCCACTCCGCCATCTCCCTCGCCTCTTCCGTCATCAGCGACGACACCGAGTCACAGTCTATTGACAAACTAGAAAATACTGAATAGTCTTTGACAGTGACAGTCGTCGTATCATGATCTCCGACTTCTTAAAGATGTGCCAGTTCTAGCCAAGAGAAAGTCATGTTATCGTTCATGAATCAAAAGCGTTCATGTTCATGTTCATGTTCATGTTCATGTTCATGAATCGATCGTGGAGGCATATATGTGTTCATAATATTGAATATATAGTGTTACTTTAAAGTAACTATCACACCTTTTACTTGCCATCACTATGTTCCATGTGCTATTATACCGTTCGAAAAGTTAATACACGGTATTTAGAACATGTCAAAACGTATGTCAGTTTTATAACTGCTCACTTGAACATGAAGTGACTGATGAAAATATAAAACATACAAAATTTCAGAAAGTCTGTTGTGGGCTTCATAATTGTCTAATGACAAATTATGTTTATATAGATATGCACTACATATGTTCTTGATATTGAATAAATATTATCCTATTAAATGGCACATCCCACCTTGAGTGTCTGTGAGAGAAGATGAGTTTCCCTACAGTGAACTTATAGCTGCTGAAACACCAGTAAATTTTATAAATGTAACAGAACAGCCCTGATTGAATTGTGAGAATTCTTTGTGATTTTTGGCACGTGTTATGGGCGACACCACGTGGGATTTGCATGTATTACTTTTATTATTTGCAGAAAGTATTGTACTTATCAAATACGTCTTCAGTATGCAGTCGTCTCTTGTGGACCCAAGGACATTCGAGTGCCTCGCTGACCGAGGTAGTAGACAAAAGTGTTACTGTTATGAACACCTGAGGTGTGGCCTCACCACGTGCATGGTGTTTATATAGTGACAGAAGAGCATGTCAAATGGGTTTATTTTCACAATTTAAACGTTTTGATAAAAACGTCTGAACTGCGATATCGTTGGGTAAACAATGTAACGTTTTCTGGTGCGTGTTGCGAGATCTGGGAGTGGAGGGTATTGTGTATAAAAGTGTTTAGTTTCATTTATGTCAACAACATATGCTGGGTGACGAGTGCGGTCCTCAGGTGCTGTTTTCATAGGTGTCCAATCACAGCAGATGAAGATAATATATCAGCACAATGATCACAGTGATTGCGAGGTTCTTCTGTTTTTCGGAATGTTTATTCATGAGTAAACAATATTGCAATGGATCTATAATACATGCATGTAAGACATATCCTCGGTGTCGTCATTTTAGGGTCGCCTAGGTATGTTTGGTGTTACACATGAACATATTATACCAACGGGCGGATACAGCTTTTTGAGAGGGGGTAGGGTGGATGCAAAGTTCATTTTCATCCATTTTCACGAGAGTTTCAATTGTCGTTTAATAAACGTACCGGATTACATCGGGTTTTAAGGCAAATTTTCAGTACAAATTATATTAATTGAACACTGCTGAAGACCCGGGTTCAATTCCCCACATGAGCACAATATGTGAAGCCCATTTCTGCAGGCCCCCGCAGTGGTATTGTGGAATATTCCTAAAAGCGGCGTAAAACCATACTCACTCACTCAATCGTCTCAACACAGCAAGTCGATTTATAACGTCAGATTTTATGGGTGCTTCGTGAACCTTCAGATGAAATATCAGAGAAATTGAAAATAGTCTTCCCAACAAAATAAATGTTGAATCAATATATCATTCAAATTCCCTTTTACAGCTATGTGTGGTATAGAGCAACTGTTGCATCTCAGGTAATCTCAGATAAATTTAGTTTTAAAATCTGGATTAACAAATTATGTAAAGAAGCTATAAACGTTTTATATTATAGACGTTCCCAGACATAAACGCCCGGATCATGAATAAGTATCCACACTAAAGGGGTTTCACTTATACATGTGTAGTGAGTAGAGGAGTATCCATAGTGTCTGCAATACATTTCACAGTACCGGACCGTATTAACCTGCGTGCGATAACTGTTCGGCTATCGCGGCTTGTGTAGTTGGCTTCTCACGTATAACCGGCCTTTAAAGATGTCGTAATGAGAGAGACACAAACATACCAAAGGTTGAAGTTTCAGGAATGCTGTTCACATTTATATGTCCTTGGATATTGTTTCAAATTCTGAAAATATTTACGCTCACAAACATTTAGAAGCGGCCTATAAATCATTTTCCATCGTACCATAGAGTCAAGGCAGGCTGTATTCGGTATTTCCTAAGAGTGAGTGAGTGAGTATGGTTTTACGCCGCTTTTAGCAATATTCCAGCAATATCACGGCGGGGGACACCAGAAATGGGCTTCACACATTGTGCCCATGTGGGGATTCGAACCCGGGTCTTCGGCGTGACGAACGAACGCTTTAACCACCAGGCTACACCACCGCCCCTGTATTTCCGAAGAACATAATACAATCTCAACATTCGCTTGTTTGCTTGTTGTTTAACGCCGCACTCAGCAATATTCCAGCTATATGGCGGCGGTTTGTAAATAATCGAGTCACCGGACCATCACGTGATCAATAGCATGAACATCGATCCTCGCATTTGGGATACAATGCCATGTGTCAACCAAGTCAGCGAGCCAGACCACCCTATCCCGACAAGAATGGGTAGCTAAAGACAAATTCTAAACCAGATCTTCAGGGATCAACATTCGATAACGATGGTATAATATGTTCCAGGCGCATTTCCCATAACTGAAAAATCAGTAAATTTAAAAGCGTCCAAACCCGGTAGTTGAACTTGAAGGCTCGCAATTCAGTGATCTAACGCCGACCTTGATATCTTTCAAACTCAGAAATTTATTTCGAAATATATATTTACCGACCTCGGATTCTGATAAATATTTTGATTTCATTAATATGATTTAATGGAAGCAATGTATGCGTTCACTATCAGTGTAAGAAATATACGAATTGATTGATTGTTTGTTGTTTTACGCCGCACTCAGCAATATTCCAGCTATATGGTGGCGGTCTGTAAATACTCGAGTCTGGACCAGACAATCAAGTGATCAACAGCATGAGCGTCGATCTACGCAATTGGGATACGATGACATGTGTCAACCAAGTCAGCGAGTCTGACCACCCGATCCCATTAGTCGCCTGTTACGACAAACATGGGTTACTGAAGACCAATTCAAACCCGTATCTTCACGGGTCAGAAATATAAGATGTGTTCATGGTCACAAAAATGACACACCTCAACACAACTGGTTGTCCTTGCATGTACCGGCGACTGAGAGTATGGACTTACAATCACAGTAAATGAGTGAGTGAGAGAGTTTTATTTTTACACCGCTTTTAGCAATATTCCAGCAATATCACGAGGGGGGGCTGCACAGAAATGGGCTTCACACATTGTACCCATATGGGGAATGGAACCCGGGTCTTCGGCGTGACGAGCGAACACTTTAACCACTAGGCTACCCCACCGCCCCTACAGTAAATGGGCTGGTCCAGAAGGGTGTCACGTACAGTGGTGTAGAGAGACACTGGTCCATTGGTAGCATACCACTGAAACCTGCGTGGTCTCAAAGTCGTGGCCAGCCCCAGGTCACAAAAGAGGCGGTATAAGTACTTTGTTAAAATGTTCTCTTTCCAACACAGTCTTTTCTTCTTCTTCTTCTTCAAGAATGTTGCATTAGCATGACAATCATAAAAGGCAAATCGCGGTTTGCTGGTCACCGTTGTCGACGTCCAGCACACAGTGTGCGAAATGGCCACTGGCCCGCTAGCCCGTGGCTAGTACAAATCCAGTCGGGCCAGTAAATCTCCACAGTCACTGGCCCGACTGGCTAGTGAATTTTCATGGGGTCATTTTGTAAATATATCACTCTCTCCGACTTGTTAAGTTATAATACACTATCAAATCATGCAAGATTATGACCTGATAAAAATGTTCATCACATTATCAACTTAATGATGAAAACAGTGTCATGCCGTCAATATCTTATTCTCATCTATTTTTGTAATCTTTTGCTTACTTTTCACATTCAAATTTCGGGCTAGTGAATTATTTTGTGGGCTAATAACATTCAGGCATAGCTAGTCCGACTGACTAGCAAAATTTGGAAACTGTTTCGCACACTGCCAACACATCGTCCACCACAGGCTTGTTGGCCTAGGATTGAATATCAGTGGCATATAAGTCTACTGTAGCTGGGTGTCATGCAACAAACACGTGTTTTCTTGTGTAGATTGTGTATTGGCGAGTTGATCAATCCCGTGGAAACACAGAGTCATCACGGCTTTGTGTGCTTCAATCTACGCAATTGGGATACGATGACATGTGTCAACCAAGTCAGCAAGTATGACAACCCGATCCCGATAATCGCCTCTTTTCAGAAGCATTGCAATTGGTTGTTGAAGACCAATTCTAACCCTCATCTTCACGGGTCTTAAGCCAGATAGAATCTGATTCGTCGGATGACCGAGATTAGTTATTCCTTGGTTTTTATCTTATATATTCAGACGGCGCATTGAGCGTGCATAATTGATTTGATGAAGATTTCCTAAATTCTGGGAATGCATTGCAGCTTCTACAGAGCTAATCCTGGGGTTGATAATCTCACTGGACAACGCAACAGAGATGAAGCATTTGTCCCAATCATGGCACCATTCATAGTCTATGATAGCTATCGCGATCTTTTCAAAGCGGATCCAAACAATCGAAGGGGCGTAATTCTACACAGCAAATTGATGTCTCTTCCAAACCTCCGACTTACCATTGTAAGAAACCTAGAGGATCAATAAGTAACAGAAAGGTTATGGATGTAACACATAAAGCGGTCACTGCGGTCACGTTGGATAGTCACACACGACAGCATCTCTTGAGCATGTGTACACTACTGATATATCACTTTGGCAAATATACGGAGACAATATTGGCAGAGACATTAAACGTATACCTACGTGGCACATGATGATTTCTTGAGTCGAAGTTAACAGCTGCCTTATCAGAAAGCAAGTGTTGGATAAACATAAGCCGTCAGTGAAATCGTCACTCACATTCCTGAAATTCACAACTTGAAATATTGTGTAGCCCGAGCTCAATACAGAGGGTCGGGGTCGTATTGGAACTGACAATATAGGGTCTCTTAAAGGCTCGTGTGATAGTGAGTGAGTGAGTGAGTTGCGTTTTACGCCGCTTTTAGCAATATTCCAGCAATGTCACGGCGGGGGACACCAGAAATTGGCTTCACTCATTGTACCCATGTTGGGAATCGAACCCGGGTCTTCAGCGTGACGAGCGGACGCTTTAACTCGAACGTACGGCATAGGGGTTTGTATGGAGGAGTGTAGTGTCGAGGTGTCGTATTGAGCGTACAGTATTGGCATGTCGTACATAGCGTACAGTATAAGGGTGTTGCTTTCAGCGTACAGTATAGGCAGACCTATTGGAGCGTACAGTATTTGAACGTACAGTGTGGGGGTATTGAGCGTATAACATTGGCTGTCGTATTGTCGCGTACAGTATGGATGTGATGTGCTGAGCATAAAGTGTTGTCTGCCGTATTGGAGCGTAGAGTATTGCGGCGTAGAGTAGGGGGTGGCATACTGGGCGTATAGTATTGGCTGTCTACTGGCGCGTAGAGTATGGGTGTTGCCGAACTGAGCGTGTAGTAATGGCTGTCGTATCTGAGCGTACAGTATTAGTATGTCGTATTTAGGTAAACAGCAATGGGACATCCAGTTTGTGTGTCTTGAATAAACTTGCACGTGCAAACTGTGAATCAAGTCCTCAAAGTACTATGACTATGTACTGAAATATGCATTATTCAATTTCACAGTTGCTTTTCCCGTTGTTGTATATATCTGCACGTGTATATACATATAAATACACATGTAAATATTACACTGTACACAAAATTCTTTATTCCGAGCGATATCACCCTGGACGGTACATTTCGTTATACATCTACGTGTTATAACCAAAGTAACACTGCTTCAATATTACTGAACATTGTTAGCGAATTATTAGCATATTGTCTGTGCAATATATTACCAATCAAGAAAATCGGGCTCCTCATCAAGCCTTCATATATGTCCTTCAGTATATATTAGTCATATTATCGCCCTGATGCGATCGCGAACCAGGTGTCCGCCAGTATCAACGGAACCTGGCGCAGCTGAGCCTCTCTGCGGAGACCTTAAAGGGCGTGTCGCAGAGTATCACCTCACCGACTGGCACCGAGCCATCATTAACAACTGACCACGGTGCGCAACGTACGCTTGTCGAAGTGGAGAACTTGATGGTAAGTAAACCTCTTCCTCAGAATCTGTAAATCTATAATTCGTTTAAGAAAGCGATGTTTTTATTACATTGTGCCTTGTAATGTCGAATTGCCGGTTTACTAAATATTTGTTCCAAAGGCCTAAAGCAAAGTTGATGTTTTGAGCAGTTTATGAAATAAGGCCCGTCCGACCGCCCTAGACGGTCTAGATTTCTGACGGACGGTCTAAATTACAGCTAGCCAGCCCGATGGTCTGGTACCTGAGTAAATTCACCTTATTTGGTCTGGTTAAATCCATTTTTGGGCTGGTAGCATTTTGAAGTTACCAGCCCTGATGACTGGTTGGATTTTGGGCTTATTTCATACACTGGTTTTGAGCCTATTAATTGAAAGTGTATGGTGGATGTATATTACGTGTTGTCAAAGGTTAGATCCACTTTAACTTAGTACAAAGTCAATCCATAGGAAGCAAGTATCTTTGCCTCAAATATCTGTATGAATTGTGCATCGTCTCTGCTTGCTCTTGTTTAGTGTTGGCTATATGCCGGTTCGAGTCTTAATGATCTTGGTGACAATATATGCGTATTGCATAAGTGCTTACGTGCCTTGTGCAATGAGGAGTGAGTGGGTGAGCTTAGTCTTACGCCGCTTTTAGCAATATTCCAGCAATATCACGGCGCGGAACACCAGAAATGGGCTTCACACATTGTACCCATGTGGGAATCGAACCCGGGTCTTCGGCTTGACGAGCGAACGCTTAAACCACTAGGCTACCCCACCGCCCCTATGCAGTGAGGAATGGTAATTGGTGATCAAGAATAAGTGAGCTGTGTCTAAATGCAGCTTTGGGCAGTAGTTCAACTATAATAAGCTTTAGCTTAACGTGGACATGCAAGCGACAAAACCGTTTCAATAAGCATAAGTAATCTCTGCTACAAGCAGGGTCCATTGTACCGTATCAGAAGCATGTGTCCATAAATCACTATCAAATATTGATAATACCAGATATCTGTGAATATGTTAGTGTATCCTGGTCCCGTCACAAATACGTGCAGGGGCAGGTAAATTGTTCATATGAAAAGAAAACACGGAAACGGGTGGACGAGTGAAAAGAGTGAGTGAGTTAACTTTTATGTATAACAAGGACTGGTCGGCTCGGAGTCAGTATAATGTGTCTGAGTTGGGTATTCATGCTTCACTTCGGCATGGTATCTCAGTGAGCTAGCACTATAAAACCAGCTTAAGTCTGGGCTAGTACAAGCAGCCGCACATACACATACACGCATGCACGTCGTCATATGAGCGAAATATTCTCGAGTACGACGTAAAACCCAATTTCACCTCACCTCATAATGTATTCCCCAAATAAATTCTTAATATAATTATTATCCCGATCAATGGATCAGTGATGATTCTCTCCTCTCATCCTTAGCTGTCAGTCACAGAGAATGCGCCAGTCACATTATGATCTCATCCTAACGGGTACCCATTCACTGCTTGGTGAATAGCGTTAAATTAAGAAGAAAGTCATTTGCATATGACACCCAATTTGCTCGTATCAGTCAGGTTTAAGTTGACCTTGCAATATCCCTATCGCTAACATAGGATACACATGTACCTATCAGCGAACATTTCATATAACCTTCCATTTATGTCATGGATATCGGGTATTAGAATGCGTTCATGCATAAAATTAAAGTATGCGTCAATAGCGGCTTTAATATAACACAGAGTGAATGTGGTTTACGATGTGGTCGGTGTGACCTTACAGAGGACACAGCTTGCTGCGATAAATTCAGGGGCTCTTATGCAGGGACTGAAGGGTTTAGGTTGGTTGGTTTGTTGTTGAACGCCTCACTCAGCAATATTCCAGCTATATGGTGGCGGTGTGTAAATAATAGAGTCTGGACCAGATGATCCAGTGATCAACAGTACGAGCATCGATTCACGCAACTGGGATACGATGACATGTGTCAACCAAGTCAGCAAGCCTGACCAGCCGATCCCGTTAGTCGCCTCTTACAAGCATGGGTTACTGAAGACCAATTCTAACCCGGATCCTCACGGGCCTGAAGGGTTTAGGGGGCGGTGGGGTAGTTTGGTATAATGTGTGAAGCCCATTTCTGGTGATATTGCTGGAATATTGCTAAAAGCGGCGTAAAACCTTATTCACTCACTGAAGGGCCTGTGAGGTGGAATATACCCACAACATCCCATGGTTATAGGAATCGGTGGTTACATTGTGTCATGACTGACTTTGTGTCATCGTGCACCGGTTATAGACCCTTACTCATGCTATCAACCACTGGCTTAGACACGGATATTTAGAGGCCGTGACGAAATAGCTTAAATAGTCAACATTGTTATGCAATATGGTAATACGACTGACTGACTGAACTAGCTATTCCAGCAACATCACGGCGGGGTCAACATTGTTTGGTTTTACGCCGCTTTTAGCAATATGGTAATACCCATGTGGGGATTCGTGGCGTGACGAGCCAAAGCTTTTTAGGCTACCCCACCGCTTCAATATGGTAATATATTGTGGTGGCCGTATTATTTCTGCTAAGATTCAGTAGACGTTCATAACATTGTATTTTTTTACAATAATTTGTTGTATTACCATCTAATGTAAGCGGTGCCTTCGATGTTACAATATTTAGATGCTTTTGGAATGTTCTTCGTACAAACAGCATACATCATGACCAGCTCAAACTACATCGGTAAAGGTAATATTTCCCCTGGATATCCAGAATATTCTTTGTATGGAAGCTTGACCATGCCATATTTTTCCACTTTGATTCTGTGAAAAAGAGTTCGTTAATGTTATAGTTGACCTCTGTTTCTTGAGCGGTAATTCATTGTTGTTGTTGTTGTTGTTGTTGTAGAAGTGGCAGCCGAAGCTTCATGTAGTCTTATTATGTAGGCAAGGTGCCCCTTTAATGACGGTGTAATTCGTGGAGGCTGAATGCTGTTAATCAAAGCCATAATAGATTTCTTAAGTAGAAAGGACGAAATGCAGTAGATTGAGCACGCAAACAAATCTCAATATTCTCCCGCAACAATAGCCCCACTTAATCCATAAAATCACAAATAAAAACAACCCCATTCAACAGAGTGCTTGTATCGATCATTCCACTGCATAACTTCACATAACGTCCATTACGACATTGTGTTCGGTGCGAGTTACCCCTCTTGTCGTTGCCTTGCCTGCTCGTTATGGCTGTAAGGGGTGGACTTGATCTGGTATTTATTGACGACCAGTCGGGCGGAAGATTGGCCAGTGTCGATGCCTGTCGCCTGTTTCGTGGAGCAGTGTAAGATTGTTTATCGTGGCTGTCGTTTGACGGGTTGGAAATACGCGAGCTTACTCTCCACAGAAATGTCGTCTGCTTCTACACCCGGACATGAGACGTATTTTCATTGACTCGTCGTTGTGTTGATTTTAAAAACGTAAGTATATTTTTCACTGATTACGTTAAGGCTTGAGTAGTAGAAAAACAGGATGTAATACAGGAGGTGTGCGTTTGCAATCGGTAGGGTTGTTAAGTTTGAAAAAATCTTCAGTTTGAAAACATAATATTTGCATTTGGTCGACAGAGAGACTAGTTATTCTCATGGCCCTTAAACACGAATTGAAAGCTGGCCCAAACAGTGTGCATGAACTTCACCACGTGTGATGAATAGAATGCATCAAATATATTGGTTCATCAGAGACTGGATAATCAGTGTGACTCACTAACCAAACTGTTTAATTTAATTGAGTTTAATTGAAGTTGTTGTTTTTTAATGATGAATTATTTTGGAACTGGACAAGTGGTCATTTTTCACAAATATCTGATATCATCATTATTTGATATTGGTTTGTGAATGTATTCTCATCATATAGTCCTTTCTTATCATTATGGAAAGGATTTTGCAGCTTATATTTACCTCCCAGGTTTGTTTAAACTATTATTTCACTGAAAGCGTCTTTCAGTTATATGGGTAATTAGTTATATCAGTGTATGAAACAAGTCAATAAACAGGTTTTAACACTGCCAGAATGTATTGGCACATCGATCTCACTGATCATCTCATCGATCATACTATCAACTAGAAATTTTCTCAACCTAAACTCAGTTATTTATCGGAATGGTGTAATAATGATTATCGTTTGACTTCAGAGCATCCGTAGGCTCAGTACATAAATCACAGAGTCAGGTTTCTTGCCGGTTAAACAGACTCTGTACACATATCTGTCAGGGGTTGCTCCGCCGTCACTTACCCTGTCCCCACACGTCAAATCGACAGATTTGGGTCGGAAGCCAGGGCATAATCTGAGTAGCTTTGTGCTTTATTTCATATTAATCTGATATGTGTATCAGCGTTAAGACGTGTAATTCAGATAGGTTACTAATTCCTAATCAGAGGGCATTTGGCGGTGATAGATTTATCCGCATTAATCTGTGGTTAGTTGTGACGGATACCGTCAAGCAGATTTCCTTTACTGCAGCAATGCAGCTAGTTCAAATTCACCTTAATGAGTACTTTATTGAGTAGCTGGGCACAGTTTCTTGTTAAGACTGTTACGTGGATGTGTAATGAAGGATTTGATATAGGACTGCACGATACATTCTTCACGATATGATATGTATCCCGATAGTGAGTGAGTATGGTTTTACGCCGCTTTTAGCAATATCCTGCAAATCGCTGCGAGGGACACTAGAAATGGACTTTACACATTGTACCCGTATGGGAAATCGAACCCGAGCCTTCGACGTGACGAGCCCCTCGCGATAATAAGATCGCTATTAGTTATACGATTCATGAAAAGTAATTTGAATAAATGTTAATGACATGGTGGCCCATGTTCCGTTAGAACTGGTAGACTAAATAGTTACAGTTTATTTTCCCACTTTGCAAATTGTCCTACTTTCACGTTAGGGCTGGGACAGGTAACCCGGATACCTGGGATGGGTGGGTGATGAGTTGGACCAGGGTACCCGTCTCAATACCCGGACCCGTTATGATCATGTGACTAATAGATCAAACAACGTAATATGTTAAGATTTTGAAAAACTCGAAACTGTAGCCTCCGAATTGAAGAATATATTGCCATTTCTTGCAAATTTGATGTCAGGAATTAACATAACGGGTATCCGGGTAGGACAATAGGGGGTTGGGTACCCGGATAGAAAATTTTGACCCGTCCCAGCCCAATTTCATATACAGTGAACGTTTTGAGATACCGGCATATGATCTAATGCTGCGATATCGATTCATGACCCACAAAAGTCATACATGTTATTTAACATAACTAAATAGTCGAGTGAGGTCATTATTGGAAGAATTGTTTAACTGAGCAAATTCCGTGTGTCTGACAGTGAACATATATGCATGAGTTACTGTTGTCAACCCGAAAACACGGATTTAATAGGTAGTGTCGATTAGCGACAGACTAAATGTTTTTACAAATGTTAGTTCCAAACATACTACAAAAAATACTCATAATTGACATTCGATGAAATAAATTATAAACAATCTTCAATGGATCGATGCTTAATCGGAGCAGCATCAACTTCAGGTCCAATGATCCTACAGCTGAAATGAGAATGGGTGCAGTCTGATTTTACTGTTAAGATAGCATTAAATCATAGCAATTAATACTCCCTCGCTGTAACCCGTGTTAGGTGGTATAAACCTACACATGTTATTTGTCATCATTCACTTGATGGTCAGTTAATGAATTTATAACAAGTATAATTAGTGGTAACACACTTAGATTACCCGACAAAGGTTCTCATTTGGCATTTCTTGTGTCTGGAGTAAATATTCAACATTATAAACATCGATCAAAGGATTAACCGATAACACGCTGATTGATTAATTACTTTTATCTTACACAGCGGAATTGTCAAAAGGTAGTGTTTATGTATGTAGATTTACTAATCTATACTGAATACACTCTGTCGTGTCGGTGTCTGCGTAAAAACAACGTCCTTCTTTCAAAGGATTAACCGGCAATACATTGATTGATTGCCCATTATTGGCTAACTAAATTACTGTTTTTAAAGAAAGGCGGACATTATGCAATTAGTTGCCAGGTGTGCTATCTTGGGTGACCAATGAGACTATACAACAATACCTGAAAAGATTTATCACTTTTTCGTATATTAAACTGTTAAAAGACACATCATTTGGAACAGTTTTGTGGATATTGATGGATACATTCCTCGAACAAGGTAATGGCCTGATATTGTTCCTATGGTTAGGTCTACTATGTTGATGAATGTGTGATACTGTGTGTATACATGTAAATTACTTTTGGTTACCACAATGACTTTATTAATGAGTGTGGTAGTTGACTGTGTGAAAGATGTATATATGTATATGTAATCATGAATCAAATTAAGTTTTAATTACATTTTAATCCAAATAAATGATTATGTTTATTTATGTAAATTTATTTATCTCAAAACAAACTACTATGTGAAAGATATGAATAAAGTTTAAGAAAATTAAGAAAAATATGACAACAATGTGAAAGATATGTATATAAATGTACATATGTATATGAATGACCAAATAAAATGTCTCTCAACATAGAAAGTTACTGTTTTCTATATACTGTAGGCATTAGTGCACTTTGAAATAGGACCATGCCACTTTATTGAAAGGTTGAAGGCAGGTGCAATCAGCAGCACTGGTGCGTAAAGTTGTTTATTTAACACTGTAGGCATTATTCACTGTAGGCATTAGTAGACTCCACCGTTCCTATAACTTTAACCTGTTTTAATTTTAATATTTGCATTTTGTTTTTATTCATTTGTCGTAGCATTCAACAGAATCATTGTTTTCGCCGTGAAGTGTAATGAGACAGACAACATGCACTAGGGTGTGTGTGCGCAAATTATGATTCACATTGGCAAACTATAAAATGTCTAGATATTACAGTTCTGTTATAAATTCACTATAAGTATCAGCAGATCGTCTGCTTTTTATTTAGTTTCAAAATGCATACAAGTGTGATAATTAACTAATTAGGATTATAAGACCAAATATAAAGACGCACATTGACTAGTATCTACATACTGGTGAGTGGACATTAACCATGGGAATGTAGCAAGAAATTTATCGCGCAGTATTGTGACTTCGACCTTTCCTACACAAAGAATATGAAAGCCAAGGGTGGAACCAGACATTCCTAGGAATCTTTTGATAAACAGGATTATGAGCAGTTTCTACGTCTTTCGTGTTAAAACTGTTTGGAGGTGAAAATGAACCAACCCACTGCCTCCTTTTGTTAATGGGTGAGTGAACTTTGTTTTACGCCGCTGTAAGCAATATTCCAGCAATATCGCGGCAGGGGACACCAGAAATGTGTTTCACACTTTGCACAAATATTGGGAATCGAACCCGGGTTTTCGGCATGACGAGCGAACGCCTTAACCACTAGTCTAACCCACCGCCCCTCTTTGTTAATGAAGCAAGGACAGCGCTTATAGTAGCCATTGTGCTTGACAACTACCGTTAAAAAGACAGGCAAATCAAGTCTATTTTATTATTTTTCTTTACCGCTTCTCTCAGCAATATACCAATAACATGGCGGTTGCTTCAATCTAATCTGGATCATATAAACCCGTGATTAATATTATGAGCAACGTTGTATGGATACGCTGACACACAATCAGTCAAATCACCGATCCTGACCACCTGATCCGTTTAGGGGATTCTACTTCAGCAAAGGGAACCCCACGGGCTCAGGTCAGATAATGCATCCATTAGACCGAGAGCTCCTTTCTCCATGTAGTGTGATGCCCAAGTACGTATGCCTTAACCGAGAAAATATGGCGTATACCAAGGAGAAGCATATAAACATTGAATGGTGTGTCAATATAACGGTGAGGGCTTTATTGACCAGAATCGATAAGACCTGCTGATAAGCCTTTTGACACATATACATGTTAAACGTGTGGTGATAGATCACTCAACACACGCAGGTTTTGAGTCATTAGCATGGACATCATCCGGTCTACATGCTCATAGCACATATTGTGTTTACAAAACAATTAATTACGACAGCCAGGAGTAGGTGGTTTATAAAACCTAATGGATAAATCTTGCATCTCATACATGCGCAATTGGGATATGTCATATTTGACACCCATTCAATATCAAAATGATCGGACACGACTTGTAATACATCAAATAGCAATTGGTTGTGCAGATGACATGACGTGATTGGGAGTTTTTTCGATATAATCTGCTGTTTTCAAGATTGATCACGACGAACACTTGATAATTGAAACCGTTAAGATCCTGGTTAGAATTGATCTTCAGCAACCCATGTTTGTCGTAAGAGGTAACTAATGGCATCAGGCTTGCTGACTTGGTTGACACATGTTATCGTATTCCAATTTCGTAGATTGATGTTCGTGATGTTGATCACTGGATTGTCTGGTCCACACTCGGTTATTTACAGACAACCGTCATACATACAATATTGCTGAGTGCGGCGTTAAACAACAAACTTAATAATCTAGTGTGGCCAGACAAACCAGTGATTGAGTTGACAGCAAGAGGAACGGTCCACGCCATCGGTGCTTGATACCACAAGAGACCAGTTTACACATTGTAACCACCCATTCTGTCCTGACATTCTGGCGATCTATTCAACCCCAGAACCCCTACAGGGTTATAATTGACATAGGTAAACTGTCGCACAAAACATTAGTTTCACCATACATAGAAAGTGTCGGCCAGTGACACCGGTGATCCAGTGAATATAGTCCTGGACTATGCTGCTCAATGTAAGTGTTGCCCACCTCCCGTCATTTCGTGACCGAGAGTCCAGATCCATACAGTCAGGTCAACAGTCTCTAACAGCATTCACACTGAGATAGAAAGGTTTATTCGAACCTGATAATGGATACCAATAATTCTTTGGAAATAAGGGATTGTACCATTTCAAAATATGAACACAACACCCTTTAAGAAATCGTTGTGATGCAATATGCAGTGCTCTTAGAATAATCTTTAATACTCTTAATGTCTTTTTATAAGACCTACGACTCTCAAGTATATTAACAAGTGGGTTTATTGCCTATTAAAAGTTCACCAGGTATTATAAGAGTAACACAGGTGAAATTTCTACTTCAGTAAGGCAAGGTTGGCCTCTTTTCCCTATTCATTTCTAACAAGAAAGGTCGGTTTTGTGCTCTACATTGCTGCTATCGCTACTCCGCGAATGCGTCCCTTTACACTTTGTATCCTTATTCTTTACTCACACTACATGTCTATAGGCTGGCCTATCCAACTAAAGGAAGAGTTCTGGGTCAGGGCATATGTGAGTATTGTTCTATGAGGAGCCATTGCATTTATTGTGGCGTTTGCCATGAGTCGAACAAGTAGACTTGTGGAGTTTGACGGGAGGTCCTGATTGTTGACACGCTTTGATAAAGACAAGATTAGGGGGTCGTTAGGTATTTCTGGCAACGAAGCTCGCTCGTTCCTTAATCATATGTACAAACCCACAATGAAATAGGATTGTATTTCATTTCTCTGTGGTGGCATTGTGACATGATACACTGTTCGTATAGGGAGGTAGTTTTACTAGGTATAATTACCACCTGTTCTGAGAAGGCGTCATGGATCAGATTCAAGGGACATGTAACAAGGTAAGTGGAATTACTGACCATTTTTCAGAGGAGCTAGGACATTTGTTTAAGGAAGATTTTCTTAGCTGGTATAAACGTGTTTTCTAAGGAAGAGCTAGGCAACAAACAAACACTTGCTTTGTTATGCACATTGTGAGAGTAGGGTGCTGTCCCTGAGTAAGGCAGGTCATGCTTACACCGCCAAAGCCTGGTGTCAAGGGTTTCGGGGTTTTTTTCATATAACTTTCATCATTATTTTGCCTTTTGCCCAGTGGAATCAGGGCAGACAGTCGAGACTGATTATTCTCAGTCATTACGTCAATATATAGGGTCATTGTAAAGCAAAACAGATATGTATCTCACAAACATGCTTTATATACTCATGCCAATAATGGTTGTCACCCCCTTGGGGTGTGGGGTTGGGATGTGAGGTGTGTGTGGGATTTGGTTGGGGAGGGGGTGACAACCATTATTGGCATGAGTATATATCGGTATGTTTTTACAAAATGTCTAGCATGTTAGTAAACGATATATTATTTTTTGTGAAACTTAAGGACACAGACGGTCCCAGATTACCTAATAGTCGGCCCTTCATTTCTGTTCGCTTCATATGTACAGTGCATCAAGGGGTCACACGTTTGATCATTTTCACGCATGCTTGATCTGATTCGTTACAACAGGTAGAAACCAACACCGGCACTAGGTGTCATTTATTGTTAACCAAGTCTATTAAACTATTTTGGAAACATACCTTGAATGCGAGTTTGTAAGGTCACCTGTACGTTTATCCTAGCGTACGCATAAACAGTTACAGCTAGTTCTGTGACGGTTAAACTCACTGAGGTCGATCTTGCTGGGTCATTAACCAGTGTAAATAGGAGACAGTCTTGTGAATAATTTAAGCGCTGCTGTAAGCTGTGGTTTTGACACTAATTGTATCTATAAGTAACAACGGTGATTTATGTCCAGCATATGTCCATTGTGTACTGGATAAGGGATCATCAGTATGTGTAAATTAGGAGCGAGGGGGATTTGCCTCTGCACAGTGTCTCACATATCTGTACGCAACGGAACTGTGTATTGTTAGAATCTATGCAACCGTGGATAGAATGTCAAGACGATTACGCTAACGTTCAAGGGAACCCCAGAGAGAAGTGCTTCACGTAGATTGGATTACATGGGCATTGTGTTGTTATGTACATACATGCAGTGCTCCAGAAATGTTTGTGCCATGAGTTTTTACCCATATATCACACATTCACATTGGGTGCTCATATTTTTTGTTAATTCAGCATATGTTTACTTCTTTTGTGTTCAGTCAATTGGGTATTTGGATCTAACGTTGTGTTCATTACGATTCTGCTTTGGGTATGTCAGCTGACTTCTTCTTTGTATCTGTTAATCTACTGCCCGAACTGTGTAACATATGCCAAAAGTTCATGCCACGATACATGTTAGGCACAGCAAGACGTCGTTGTGCATTATTGTCTGCAACATAGTTGTTGTCATGTTATACCCCTAATCAACCAAAATCCATACCTGGAAATACAGGGACGCCATCTGAACAGACTACATTAGGTTAGGAATGAGGACTATTTTTATGGACAACTTCTTTAAGTGACAACGACACTTGTTTGACAACGGCATTAGAATCTGTGTCGAAACGTCACCTATACAGAATAAAGAAGTTGTATATCCATTAAAATAGTCCTCATCCTTCATCTACCCAACTTCTAGAATGCCAATCAAAGAAATACATTAGGTTATTACAGCATAGTCTTGGTTTGTGTCTTTAATGCATATTTGTACCGAGCAACTCTTAAGTGATTTGATAGCTTAATTGGCAATAATAACAAGGTTTCTGGAGCAACATTTAAGCGTAATTACAATTAAATAGTTCAGTTAGTAAGAAAAGATTTTTGCGTTCAACGTGCACCGTTCCGTAGCAGTATTATGCATTATCAAATATGGAAGACAACAGCGGGGTTTCGACAGGAAATTAGATCAATTAGTGATGGAGTCAGGGTGTCTCAGTAATATCTGCAAGAATGTGTTTAGTGAAAAAATACATAAAAGTTACTTGAACCTGAATCATGTACCAAATGGTGATTGAGAGAGGACATGCATGATTATATATTTTTTCAGGATTTATTTTCCCAACTTAACAAAACAGACCTTCCCACAATGCTTCCGACCAGTGAAAATCCGGGTTAGGATTGGTCTTCGGCAACCCATGCTTGCCGTAAGAGGCGACTAACGGAATCGGGTGCGATTGATCACTGGATTGTTTGGACCAGACTCGATTATTAAAAGTAGCTGGAATATTGCTGGGTGCAAACAAACAAACAATCCAATCAGAATGCTTCCTATATATGTACTGCGATTGCGTCTATTGTTTGTTCAGTATTGCCGGCTATCACCCTCGGTGTTGGCTGGTCACGGCTCAAGATAACAAAAGGACTATCACTGACAGTTGATACCCTGGGCACGGTGGACAACACTGTTGTAGAATATAACGATAACATACCAGAGTTGTAGGTCATGGGTCCCTTGTTATACTGACCTCGTGGAAGCGCTGTGAAAAGAGATATTAATGTCGTCATATGATAAATGATACGATGCAATGTCAGGGGGTCAAGGGTGATCTTATCTAAACTGACGTACAAAAGAAAGTATACACCTGATGCTTTGGTAAAATGTTTTCCTGAAAACAGCGTAATGGTTAGAAAAGTGTTTTGGTTGCAACTCACAAGTTACAAATATTGTGTACGTGTTGCAATAACACCATAGATATCGTACCCAATTGGAACATTGCTAGCAAAATATTTACGTTGTTTTAATAGTCTCAAAACACCAGGTGTGTAGTTTCTTTTGTACATCAGTATAAAAGGACAATTCGATATGAAGAGATACATGCTGGTGTATTAATATACATATTGCAAACACATGATATAAACAGTAGCGATTGAACGCCTCATCTGGTTACACGAAGCACCCATGTGTGCATATTATCTGTTAAAGTAGCAATCTGTGGAGATTTCAGAACGGACATCTTGCTATCTTATGTCATCTGTTAAAGTGGGAATTTGTGGGTATTTCAGAGCGGTAAATTCACATTTCATATTATCTGTTAAGGTGGAAATTTGTGGATATTTCAGAATAGAAATTTAATATTTCATATTAGCTGTTAAAGTGGCAGTCTGGATATTTCAGAACAAAAATTTCTTATTATTTGTTAAAGTGACAATCTGTGGATATTTCGAAACGGAAATTTCATATTGCATTTTATCTGTTAAAGTAGCAATCTCTGGATATTTCAGAAATGTCAACTACTGGATGGCATGAGATGTCTGGTATTTGAAAGGAACACGATATTTTAAAGCAGTTGCTTGCTTTCACGAAACAATTTATCTCTATTTTGTTGGACCAAACCCAGAATTTCAGGCAGCTGTTATATTGTTGGAATGTACCTCAGACAGAAGGGATTATCATAGTTGTAATCTTTATTCACGATGCATCTTTTCAGATGAACAATTGACTTGGCTTTGCATGTGTTTGTGACGGGCGCTAAGCTCGGACGGGATACATTATAGACATTGATTCAAAAATATCAAGATTTACTTGGCATCGGAATTCTGCTTTTGGTACATAGTTCTTACTACTATGGAAATAATTGTGTTTTTTTGTCGTTTGCGTGTGTGAATATATGCATATGTAAAGGAACTGTAAAATTTATTAAATCTAGTGATGGGCTTATACAATGTTGGTCTACTCTAGAAAATGTATATGCATGTACGGAAACCATGCTACATACTATATATTTTGGAATGCAGGTCGATACGTAACAGGGCAGGAATGTTACCCTTTTAATGAACACCTGGTGTCACGACTGATTTTCAGTGATCTATTCATGTAATGTTCACCAATATTTTGACTTTTTCTCTTGGAATCTGATACAGCGGATAATCAAGACTGGCGTTGACTTTTTGTATGTACTGGGTAACATATGTCTGTCTGTCCATGCCCTCCTATCCGTCTACACCTCTGTAGTTCTAACTGTGAGTACACATGCCCAAGTTGGTAGTGTTTTGCCGCAAGCCGATTACCCTTGAAGATACGGGTTAGAATTGGTCTTTAACAACCCATGCTTGTCGTAAGAGGCGACTAACGGGATCAGGTTCGCTGATTTGATTGACACATTCCATCGTATCCCAATTGCGTAGATTAATGCTCATGCTGTTGATCACTGGATTGTCTGATCCAGACTCTAATATTTACAGACCATCGCCTTATAGGTGGAATATTGCTGAGTGCGGCGTTAAACAACAACCAAGCTCACCCTAAACCAACTACATGGCAAGGAGTCACACAGCCTGACAAATGTCAGCCCTGGATCCATTGTCAAGGTCCCGCAAAACATGACAGAGACATTACTGAGATAAATAGCCCTTTGCAAGGCCTTCCCATGGATCAAATGGCACATATTTGCCTTTCACTTTCCCAACAATTGTACAGGATACAAAGCTTCTGGCTTGCTGGCAATGTAATTCTGTAGACGTACTCTAGTAATGACACATCTGGTTTACAGTGTACGTCAGTAATGTGGGGTGTAGTTGTATGAGGAACATGGCTGGTGACATGCCTTTTGAGTACAACAGTACCTATAACCGTATTATATAACAACTATAGGAAGATACTTATCTTTACATCCACACTGTTTACGAATCGCAGCCTTGGTAAAATTACTTCTGATTTCTGTAATAGAAAATAATTCAAAATAGAAAATAAGACTATAATCCAAACATTCTTTTAAAAATATGTTGTGCATACTGTATGTGTTGACGAAATATTTCGTTTTAATTATGTCTCACGGAATGTTTCCTAGTCATAGTCATATGTGAGTCACAATATATATTGTTTATGTATTTGTGTTTATATGTGTTTGTATTTTCTGTGTGACATCGACCAACGCGGACAACAGTTTCGAAGCATTTAACAACACCAGCGGTGAAAACAGTGCAAGCATGGCGTGTGTAGAGACAATCAAGAAGCATTTCCTTAAATTAAGTGGCAACGTATTTTAAACATAATATTTAACCACACATGCAATTTATATTAACTAGCCACGGCCCATGCGAACAACCTTAAGCTTCTACCAAAACATCAACCCACAACATATTTAAACATTAAATTGAACAACACGAAAAATGTATTTAAGTCACATCTAACTAACGGACAACGTATCTAAGCGTTATTTAAAGCCAACATATCTCAGGAATATATCAAACCAGACAGACAATGTATCTAAACCTTATATTACAAGACATTTTATATCAAACAGGTAACACCTGCCCTCTGAACCTGTGAGGCATGGCGAACTTCTAAGTGTGTTGCATTTATTGTTTCACACTATGGATAACGTTTTTTTACACATGTGCACCAGGAGCTATGCGTTTTACGCAGGTATGTAAAGCACATTAAAGTCGCTACTTGTAGACTTAACGTCGCTTCCTTGAACTTCTCTCTGTTTCTATTTCTCGATGAAACAAGCCAAGAGATCTGAAACCTAACAACCCGGTGTCTGGACGCACTGATAGTGTATGTGACAATTTCATTCGCTCATCATCTAAATCTGTCCAAACCTCATTCAGACTAACCCAACATGCCGGGAGATAATACAGTCAGTCGATTTATGTCATCGTATACATCACAGAGTACTTCTGTGTTCAACAGGGTACCTCATGCGATGTATGTGATCCCACAAATAAAGCTTTCAACATATATTACTATTATAGTGCTCTTACTGGCTCCAGTGTATGACTGGGTAAACGCCTTAAAGGTGATAATTTTCAGCTTTTTATCCCGACAGAATCCTGCATACACTATGATCTATTGTGTGGACACTGCTTATTTCGAACTATTGATAACGTGATAAAACACTGATAATACTTCTTGCACTCTGTGGATTTCGAGTATTCGTAGCATCATAATATACCAATCCACCGACCCACCCTCCACATGCACACACACAATCATCTAAGCACTCTCCCACTCACTAACAGTCTCGCTAACCGACTCACTCACTCACCCTCCACACACACATACACTTATCTGTCCGCTCACCCACTCACTAACAAACTCGCTCACTGCCTCACTCACCCTCCGCTCACCCTCACCCCACCCCACACACATCTACCCACTCTCCCGCTCACTAACAAACTCGCTCACCACTCACTCACCCACACTCTTTATGTGGCACACAAACTGCTCAACTGTCCTTTGCCACATACAGTAGATCTATACCCTCCTTTGACTCGTATCACCTTAAGTCATAAATTTGGCCGGTATTGATCCAACCAGCTCTTGATTTAACAGTCCTTTTCTACAGTCTCAACCAGCACTTGGCCCGCGCACAGACCGGGGCACTAATCTCAGCAAGGAATTACACGTGTGTGTAATCGTATTGTTCCTAATACTTTAATCCTGTTTCGCGGGGTTGTCATTTTGAAGCGTGGACTGCGACCTCTTGTAATCCGCGGTTACTGACAGCATCGTCAACTTTGTTTGACCAAGACGACGACTGATTATTGAATTTCTTGTCTTTTCATATTGATGTATGAAGAAAGGTTACAGTATCAGGGCCTCTGATTCTTTTATTGAGCGGTGTTCATATGCTACTTCCAATATTGTTTCCTGTGGTTATTGAGTACCTTGTAGGATGACTTATACGGGAACTAGGACAAATACAGACACAAAGATATATTTCGAGTATGACTTTAATACCCCATATAAAATATTGAACAACTGATTCAAAGCAGAAACACGGCCTGGTGTGTTCTGGCATCCACTGCGGTACATTCATCAACAACATACCATTGACAGAAAATATATAATAACAGTTCATGAAAATATATTCCAGAAAAGTCAGTTGTTCATTTGAAATGTCAAGGTGTTTGTTACAGAGCACTGGCATGCATTGTTTGCAGTCGATGCCTAAGTTGGATCTAAAACAGCATTATGTACCTGATCATACAGCAGTGGAATATATCTACAGAAGATGTAAATATACCTCCAATAACCACATCTTATTACATAGAGGTTGTTGTTATTGTTTTGTTCCTTCCAGTCAGATCTAATATTACCGCCTGTGTTATGTTCAGATATGACAGATTGGTGTATAATTTCATTTCTGGAAAAATCAATAGCGTTCGTAAAATTCATTATTTTCTTTACTGTCGTATGACTCTCTTTTATGTAAACTGTTCTTGTTTATGACCCGCGATCGCGTTCGTGGTGTAGTTGGCAGAGTGTCTGTCCGGGAAGCCGAAGTTCATTGGTGCGGTTCTTGGCCCCACCACACCAAAAGACATTTGGTCGGCTTGGAGTCAACATTTCGACATCTGTGTTAAACTGTGATATGAACCACAGTAAAATAGCACTATAAAACCGGTCCAAGTGCAAGCACTCAATCACACATATTCGCACTCTCACTCTGACTCACTCTCTCACTCTCACTCACAGACACAGGTGCTATGCGTCGCTATTTTGGTTTAATCGTGAACGCCACGTTAAACCCCCTTCTCCTCCCCTCACGCCATGTGCTTCTTGTCGATATCAGTGTTCCATGTCTACAGGATATGAGAGTTGATACACAGGTCAGTGCAACATGTACACGATTAATCCCTCCATACCCTGCTCGATAGTAACGTCGCGATGCCATACACTATAGGCACATAAGGCCAAAGGGAACAATCGGTTGTGAGGAAAGGATGCACAGCGTATTGTAGACTTCATCACTTTTCGGAAACACTCCAGTACGGGTATGATGCAAGTTTCTTATAATCAGGGTGAATCTATGGTGAGTTCCGGGAAAGATTTCCCAATTGCCGTGACAAAGCCAAGCGGAATAACCCATAAAACAAACAAATAGTTTTCCTATAACTTAGATGAAATTCATTGTATCAGCCTGCACATGGCACCGGTAAAAACCAACTACTGGGTGTATATGTGTTCTGATGTGTAAAGAAATGTTTGTTGAAAATGTCTTGAAGAGATCTTCATTATATATCGTAGTGAGGCATAAAATGACACGCAAGAATGCAAACCTTGTAAAGTACAACTACTTATTATTTGGTGCATGGTAAAATGGCATTCACCAAGTTAACAAATGATTCAGGAGAATTGTGATTACTCACCGTTTTTGTTTTAAAACGGCACACCCAAAACTTTTGAATGGAACACGCACGCATGATCACATGCATTTCTTTAATTATTAGCAATCATAAAAGAAATAGATTTGATTTGAATTGATCACATACGTTTCTGTCCATGATCATCTTGTAGACAGGCTTTGATGCTTTGGGTAGTTGTTACAGATACGGCCATCAATATCTGTATGTTTATCCAGAGGAACCATGTGACATGTTCTGAAGGACCAATCTCCTTGTCATCAACACCTGCAGCTGCTAATAACATGAAGACAGGTGCTTTTGTCAGCCAGGGGGCTAATATACAATCGAAATGTTATTAATATAGCAGAAACATAATTACGCACCTGTTACACTTGCTTTGACACTCAGGGTGTCGTATGTCACCTGCCTAACAGGTGTTAATAGGGACTGCCTTGACAAACCTGACTGTGTGTTATTCAATATGTGATTTCTCCCAGGGATTTGCTGCGATAGCTGAGCAATATTTGACGTTTTGTGATGATGATTCCAATCGATATGAATTTCCCTTTAAGTTATATATTTGTTTGATCGGCATTCTAGATGTTGGTGAGTCAAAAATGGAACATACAACTCTATGCATGACCACTTCGTGTTTATTGCATAGATCGACGTTTCGATGTAGATTCTTACACCGACTTTTAGCTTGATAACGGTGTAAGAATCTATATCGAAACGTCGCTCTATGCAATAAACAAGAAGTTGTCATCAATAAAGTTGTATATTTCATTTTCCCCCTATATACTTTGTCGACCAGTGTGGAAAGGATGTGTCTCTGCGACCACAATCTTACATATAGATACATTATTTCTATGTAGTATTACCCTGGCTCATTTCCACTTACCCAACTTGCTGGGGGGATTAAAAGAGATTAACAGTTACGGGTCAGTGATTGTGCAGGGTGAATTTGTTACCCCTGCTTTGACCTTATGTCACCCAGCACTCCAATCAGGGCCAAGCAGAACAATCTCATGACCACCGGTGAACATATTTCACAAGAAAAACTAAGTGAACTATATTCATATCATGTGCTACAAATTTAATCTTAATTGAGTGAACTATGCCAATGACAAGTATTAAAAGGAGTATGGAGATTTCCTTGTTTCTTCATTGGCGGGCGTTCAAGTAAACATTTGTGTAATTCCAATTTACGCGGCGGTCAGCACTTGGTCTAGAGGGTCTGTAAGTGGAGGGTAGAGGGTGATCATGGCCGTGAAATGTGGAACCATTTCAGAACGGAAGGTCCTAGGACAACAACTCATGAAGAGGAGTGGCATCGTATAGTGAGTGATGTGTTGCCAAAAGTCACCCCAACTTTTAAAGAAAATACATGTGTCGTGGTTCACATCGAAAGTGTACGTACTTTTCTGTGGATCTGGGTGCCGTTGTACAAAGCATCCTTAGCGCTAAGCCAGTCGTAAGTCTATGCTAAGGTATGGGAGTTACGATCACCTTAACGCTAATATCGCTTTGTACAACGGCACCATGGACGAAATGTCTTTAACTGAAAGTTCAAAACGTGTTGCTTTTTCTATTTTATTTTGTCGCCGGATTTTGACATGCTTTGATGTGCTATAGCTATCTTGTTTAAAAACTGTTTGACAAAATAAGTAGTAAATACGTGTTTCTCAAATCCATTCGTGTAAATACAGTTGCTCCTAACCATATGTTGCTAAGGCACTAGAATTCAACCTAGCAAAAGTACTAGAATCTGTACTTGTCTGAGAAAATGAAACCGTAACATGTGTTACATTTGACCACTTTCTAAATGGCATTGTGTGTGCAATACAATTCATTGTGTATTGTTCAGTCCCATAGGCGTGAGAGATGATCTTTGGTTCGATTTCTTGATCGACTCTGCTGGTTTGCCACCACCATACCATTGCCGTGGGTTTCAATATGCTGGTCAGCGTCAGTAAACTGCACCATGATTGTCCGAGAACACCTGGTGTCATCGTGATTTTCAGGGATCCCTTCCATTTTCACAAGGGGCGGTGGGGTAGCCTAGTGGTTAAAGCGTTCGCTCGTCACGCCAAAGATCCGGGTTCGATTCCCTACATGGGTACAATGTGTGAAGCCCATTTGTGGTATCCCCCGCCGTGATATTGCTGGAATGTTGCTAAATGCGGCGTAAAACCCAACCCATTCATTCCATTTTCACAGCAATGCTGTCTTTAATCGTATGTTTATTAAAACATGGTTGAAAGTTACACTATGAGTATAAAAATTACAAACAGCAGATATTGTCGAGTAATAATATTAAGGTCACTAATACAGCGTTGAACTCTACGCTGTAAGGGCATGCTCTAAGCGAATATAGCATTATGGACGTTATTGCCCTGGTTAACCCAAGTGACTGTGAGGCTTTAGAAGGTTAATAGTCAAATTACCTATTCCACCGGGTACCCATTTTCTGCTGGGTGAACAGAGGCAGTTTGTAACAAACTCACCTGCCTAAGTGTCACGCGTGCGTCTTTGGACAGACAGAAGTCTTAGCAACTCCCAGGAGTCAATCTGCCAAACACGGCCACCCATCCAATGATTCTTCATGACCAGCGTTGCTTAACACCTAGATGCGGGTATAGCAACGTGCAGTAAACATGGACAAAGTACTGTGACTATGTGTCCCAGTTCACCCAGCTGTGAATGGGTACCTCGTACGGATGGGAAAGCCGCAATAACTCGATGCGCCTTGTGGCAGCAAGAGTTGTATGATCCCCAGGGAGTTGAGATTGATAATAAAATGTGCCGTTGAGATTGACATCCAATGATCGAGGGAACATATACCAGCGCCTTGAGCATGCACTAGTGCGTGGATATGTGCGCTATATAAATATCCAATAATAATAGAATAATAATAACTTCAACGTTACAGGGTATTCATTGCCATGTACTGAACTGGCATCAATATACTCATGCCAATAATGGTTGTCACACACACACACACACACCCAACCCCCCCACACACCTCACACTTCCACCCCAAACCCCCTCTCCAATTAAAAAATTGAAGGGGGGTGACAACCATTATTGGCATGAGTATATATCATTCCCGATTTTTAGTTATTTCTAATTCAGCGTTCTCATTTGGAGGCAAATGAACTATGGACTGTAGGGTCTTTTACTTTATCTCTCATAAAATTCGTATTCATTACACTGACATACGCATTGTCACGTACGGCATTATAATGCGCCTTGATATGTCATATATAATGTGCCTTTGTTTCTAGCATTTCTGTTATGATAAATCCTGTTGCAGCACGTGAAAGGTAATGGGATAATAAATAAATCCCATCCCGAAATAACAGTTCCATTGATTAAGAGACGGACATTCGCTGACCTGTCGTCTACCCTACTTCAGCGAGTCGGGTGATCACACAGTCCACGTCTTGACTTCTCAGGCCTCTTTGTCAAACTCTTGACATCAATGGGGATTGAGCGTAAGAGATCAACGATTTGGCGATACTGAATGAGAAAAGAATAGCCTTATATCCTGCTGGCCATCATGAAGAAATATTATATTTCGCCGTGTGGCATTTGTTTTGTATCATGGTCTTTAACTGAGCGATGTGAGAGTAATTACTATTTTCTGGGTTATGCGTTGAAGTCAAGCGAAGTTTAGGTGATGACAAAGTCCAGATTCAGTATCATTCAACTCATCCGGGGCGGTTAGGTAGCCTAGAGGTTAAAGCGTTCTCTCGTCACACCGAAGACCCGGGTTCGATTCCCACATGAGGACAATACGTGAACACCAGAAACCTATTATCGTGGGTTCGAAGACGGTTAGCCAGGATCATATGGCTTGGTTTCTCGGCACCATGACCCATCTCGTGGGTTTCACTGAAGTGGTTAGCTTCTAAGACCATTCATTACTTCGGGATTTCCTCCCACTTTAACCCGACAGCACGCAATTTAACTGGGATACTATTTACATCACACTACATCATTCTACCACGCCCTGGGTTACCTATGATTCAGTCATTTCGGGAAAATTCGTGTTCAGAGTTGCGTCTCTTTCGTCTCAGAATCGTTGGTTCGAATCCCAAAATGGCTTAGACTAACATGACACCATACCCGTGCTCGTTGGTTTGACTAGAGTGGTAAACGTCTGAGATTTTCATCAAGTCGGGTCTATCTTTTTCTATCCTATTAAGCTGACACACCGTGCCAAACTGAAACATAGATCAGAACCAGAACAGAACCTACGATTCACCCTTATTAGCACTGGGTATAACTATTCAAAATATTGACACAAAACGATACAAGTTGATGTGAGGGTTAATTATGCGTACATTTTATTAAACTGAATTCAAAAATGTTAATTTTTATCTACAAGAGATGTCAGGCCACTTTTCATGAACTACATAAATCTACTATCTTTCAACAAGATGATGCAACATGTCTTGTATGACAAGCGCGGAGTATCTGATATTGTATCGCAACCCTACTGTCAAGATCCACATCCTAATGTGAAAAGGTGTATTGTTACAGTCAACAATGAAACAAATGCAAAAGAAAGTATACGCATGATATTTGGATTTGACTAAAAACCACATTATCAAGGCGTAGGCTGAAACTAGTCTCCAGAACACTGAGAAATGATCGTCCAAACATCACAGTGACATCTCTAAGGAATTACCATTTTATGTATTTTCTCTTCTCTAGATGCGTGTATATTTGTCTTGACCGATATGGTTATTAGTACCGTTGCATGATTGGGCTGGACCGGGAACTGAAAAACCCTGGCAGTCAGAATGAAGTATACTTCAAATATAAGCAACAACACCCCTTTCTACAATTATATGAAGAATCCATTGTACAATTCTGATTACATGATAAACATGTGTCTATGAATCACTGATACCCCATTTCCGCGAATTGATGGACACATCCTGCTCCACTGGTACCACGCCATAAACACTTGCAAAGGCAAGGTAATTGTTCACCTGACGCAACACGGAACATATTCTTAAGTCTTAACAGGGAAATATGTAGCGGTTTTGTGGCTTTTATTTATACATCTATACCCCCAACCGTTTGTAATAATTAAAGTCCAGATAAAGACTGTAAACAAGACAAACTCCACTGCCGCTGTGATTTACAATGTATCAATCTTTAATCCCAGTGTTGCGTTTGATCTTGAACACACGAGCAAACATGCATTTCAGGCACAAAACTATTTTAATTACGAAACAAATCTAGAAGAAGCTATTCACAAAACTCAGATTTACGAGGCTTCGGGTCAGAGCTGTTGTTATGTCGCCTACTCACAGTTGATTGCACCAGGGAGACTATATAATATTGTAGAGTATCCCTGATTGCACCGAACCCTTTGAACATGTTAACACACAAACATCATTTTGAGAAATCGACTTAACATGGATCTTATTTGAGCCTTTGTAACACAATGGCTAGATGAAAAACTGAAAAGGTGACTTCATAATTACGGCAGTCTTGAAAGACGAGGCGAATCAATAGTTCAATCTTGTTTGAACTTTGTCTGTCAGTGAATAGTCAATTCTTTGTGTGGCCGGGACTACAGGTTTCGGTGACAGACCGGGTGTTAGGTTACACGTGTGTGTATTGACGCGCCCCTCCCTGGGGTACAAGCGAAAGCTCATCGGTTACGTGTGGTGCGTAAAGCGTGGTGTCAGACAAGGTGCACTTTCCCCACCCCCTGGATAAGTGAGAATCAGCCATGCGCACTCAACAGGTACCACTGATTGTTTTCTTTCAGACATGTGATAACTATCTATATCCCATGCAGTTTATTTGGTGATTCTACGTAAATCGAACAGAAGATTAAGTATATTCGATGATTCTACGTATTTCGTACAGTATACTCAGTTTATTTGGTGATTCTGTGTATATCGTACCGAAGACTCAGTATATTCGATGATTCCGACTGAAGACTCTGCTTATGGAAATGGTTTTAGGGTTATTGTCGCGTTTAGAGTGTTTTGATTCAACTTGCATAGATGAATTGCTCTTCGTAAAGCAAGGTTCAGAATGAACAATTGTGTCCATAAGCATTGTGCTTTCTGGCAGAGGGACGGCCTCCTGCCGATTGTCTATTCAGCGGGCCTTTCAATAATGCCGATTAATTGTGTCAAACTTTGACAGTCTGTCCTATTACCATTTTTCTTGTCCTACTATGCCTGCATATATATGTTTAGCAAAGAGTAAACACTTTAACATCGGTTCATAACCGTAGGATTCCATGTAGTATTTTAAGCATATTGGTACAATAGCAACTGGCTATTTAAAATGCAGCCACTGTCACTGTGATATATTCCATACTATGAAGAACATACATACAATACAATACATACTATATTCCATACTATGAATAACAGAGGATAACATACATGTCTACATATTAACAATTCTAGATCTCCTATTGCTCTAAGAGAAAAGAGATCGACTACTTTCGTGTGTCTGTGATGGAATATTTTCTTGCCCCTAAAGCATTGTGTTGATACACATTACATTTGGTGATCCTGTCAAAATAAAATGTATTGACAATGACGATATCGGGTTACAAGAAAGGGGGTTCAACCGCTAGGCCAGGGTTCGGTTTCAGAAACATATCATACAACGCACGAACGTCTATCACTATGATAGTACATCGTTGTTACCGCTGTGTTTGTCCTCTCTGATAAGAAATTGAACACTCACAAGTATGTTGGTGTAATAAAACGTACTGACGCAAACAGACCAATAATCCTTTATCAATATTTATCCCGCGATTAGCAATACACATATTTTATTCAGGTACCTACCCCATTGCTATAGATTACAGCGATGGTATGACTTACACAAATAGTGTAACATTGATATAATATTTCTATATTCAAATGGTTGTGCCGTCTATAAGGATTATAGACAGCGTATAGCAAACACATTAGGCATATATCCAGAAACTTAACCGGGAAATCAGTTCAAAACCCTGACATTTTATCACGTGTTGGACTAATTGACAAGAATCGTCATTACAAATATCATGACACTATACTTAACAGCTGACAATGTTTGCCTTTAAGGGCATTTACTGAAATATTTCATTAGAATATTCTCGGGTTTTTCTCCAGTGGAATATTATCAGAAATATGTTCCTGTTCACAGCTCATATTACTCAGCCAGCAGCACCTAGACGCTGTTAGTAACTGCACATTTTAATATTCAGTTCAGTTTGGGTCCAATTGGACATAAGGGTGTCTTAAAGTCTCTATAGTTAAAAATATACATTTATATGAGCCCTCTTAACACAGCCAGCCCACTCGTCCACCCAGTCCACCCTGGTAACGCGGTATCTCAGATACCCAGTTACCGGTGCTTATCGCCCTGTGATATAAGTGGCCTTTTTGTTAGTTCACGGAGCGATATGGTTGACATCTGCCCTAAAAGGGGAAAAGAACGGCTGGTAGTTGTAAGAGGGATATTTCACCCGCGTGACATGTTTTCTGGCACAGTGGCATGACGTACATTTCTACACTCTCTCTTGAGGGGTTGGTCAGGCGCATTGTCTCCCTGCTTGTAAATACTGACACTAATTTTCATTGATCCATTCTTATCATATTCACTATAAATTTCGCTCATACTACCAATAGAATATGTTCTGGTAGATAACAGAAGGTGATTATACACTAGCGCTGACGTTTTCGTAGAATATCAGTATAATTTAATCTTTAACGCAAAGTTGATTTACGGAATCAAACTTCCTATAATTCAATCAAAGCAACATTTTGGTTTACTTTGCATGATAAGTGCCTGTAAAGCCTCTTTAAGAAGAATTATTTAAAATAAAATCCATACGTCAATTGGATCTTCACTGACACTACAATATTCCAATCTAGCATGGTCGAACCATTTGCAACCACTATTCAGTTAGAATTCAGTTCGTGTTGACCTTCCACACATTCCTTCTTGGTTTGACTCCGTGCTTTACGATAGTACAATTCAGTTCGTTTTGATCTGAACACATTCCTTCTTGGTTTGACTCCGTGCTTTACGATAGTACAATTCAGTTCGTTTTGATCTGAACACATTCCTTCTTGGTTTGACTCCGTGCTTTCCAACCAATTCTTCCCATCGCATGGCAATATGTAACTTTACAAACATACAGTGGTGTAGCGTCCGCTCGTCGCCCTGAAGACCCGGGTTTCGATTCCCCACATGGGTATATATGTGAAGCCCATTTTGGTGACACCTGTCGTGATATATTAGCTGACATATTGCTAAACGTGACGTAAAATCATACTCACTCACTCACTCCCTTCGCATGGAGTTCATGTTGACTGTCTTCACATGCGTAATAATAACGTCGATGATCTTCCTATCCACTATAATAATCAAGCCTTACACTTCAGTACTACACTAATGTCATAAACATTTCTACAACACGTCACAGCAATAAGTCTCTATTGATTCCTGTTGCATTCAGCATTTCATTATTGCGACCCTGTTCGATAGATCGAAACCCCGCAGCGATTAGATTGTTTGTATGAACCGAAGGCCCGACTTACATCGGTCACAGGGTAATTGAGAGACCTGAATTTTCTTTGAATTCGTCACGTTCCGGCAAATGGTGTTTCATTACTGTTTTACTTCAAGTGCTCTAGTTGCCTTGTCGTGTTGCATAAGGAGTGGCTGTGTGCGTGTTATCGAATGATTCGACATTCTGCTTGTTGATAATGCAGTAAAAACAAAATTTACACGGCCAGATGTAAAAAATCATTGATGGGACATCTGTTGTGGATATTATACGCAAATAATTATTCGCAAATATTTCGTTATGGGGTGCAGCCTCGTGACATTTGTGTGGAAGAAATGCTATATGCTTTAGATGCAGGTAGGGTGACATAGCGTTCAAGAGTATTTCACTGACATCATGACCTGCTCATGGGTGAGTGTTTGTGCCTCATTTTATTGGTCTTCAGTTCAATACTGCTCACTCAGACATATTCCTCAGTTTAAAATGAATAACACACTAGACAAGTCGGACTGACTTCAAGCCATGCAGCCTTGTTCTGCGTTCCCGTAGGAGACATATGACAGGTATAATATTTTTACGTATTTTGGTATGACAACCTTTCCTCTCTCCGGGCGGACGCTCTCTCTAGTGGTAGTGGGTTGTTTCTATACGTTTGAATATACTATCACCTGTATTTTTGGCTCTTATCACAATACCTTGATTTTATGGAGAAGATGTTCAGGATGAGCAAACAATAACTCCATGGGTTATTTCCAGTCAGTAACGTCTACCTATTTACTGAATCCTACAAAATATTAGACGTTTGTTGCTAGACTAGTTTCAGAGCGTATTTCTACATGTTAGTTAACCAGACTCACACAACAAAGTAGCACATTGTCTGGACAATAGCTCGGAGCATATATCGATTACTGTGGTTTTTATCTGTTTCTCTTAAAGTGACTCATCAGCGTTGTATGTGAGGTATGTGAGGTTTTTTTATATATAATTAGTTCATACTCTGTCTGACTTCAAACGCCTTTGATATTAATCCAATAATCTTTGACAGACGTTATGGCGAGACGACATTGTTGCTGAATATTGTGAATCGACTGATCCATGCATGTCTCTGAAAACCCTCACGGACGTGTCTCGTGGAATGCTTTATTTGTGTGATCTCAATGAAAGATCAGTTTTTATTATGTCAGTGATTTTCAGGGACATAAAATGCCGGGTTAGTGAAAGTAGACCGCCATGTTTGATGGTGGATAAACCAGTGACATATCCACAATGGAGCGAGTTCACCTACGAGATAAAGAGGTGAGCCGTGCTGCTCTGAATGCTTCGCTTACATTTAGAAGAATTTAGAAGAATTACTGTTGATTTAAATTCTTCCTGTGTGGCCTCCAAAGTGACTAGCTTTTGTCTAATCTTGACAGAGAGAGAGAGATCGAGTCGGATTAGTACATGTTTCTATTGGATCGAAGAACCTCTAAGACTAAGTCGATGGTTTACAGTCTATAAAAGACATGATCGTTAACTTTATTGTACTGTTATATCTCTACTCCTTGACCCGTATTGTTGTGTGCCCAGTGTCGCAGTAGGGGCTTGTAGCAGGGGCTTGTCACCCCTTCCATATCAACATCCACCCGAACCCTGACATCACAACATGATAAATAAGCCTGGATGGGTCAGAGAGTCCAAATACAAGTCTGGACAGTGTTGCCATGGAGACGGATATACACGCATCTTAAAGTGGTAATATCTTACTGTACTTAAACTCGTACATTCGATGGACGTTTATTGCGTATGGGGTTTTAAGGTTACTTTGTATTTAATTAATTATTGTGTTTATTCAGTATGACAACCTCAAGCGTTATCTGAAGGTCGATGGAACCAACTCAGTGGTTTGACATAAGAGATCTAAATATGTGGGGGCGGTAGGGGAGCCTAGTTGTTAAAGCGTTCTCTCGTCACCCCGAAGAACCGGGTTTGATTCGCCACATGGGTGCATGTGAAGCCCATTCAGGTGTTCCCCACCGTGGTATTACTGGAATATTGCTAACCATACTCACTCACTCTAAATATGCGCACTGAATTCGAGTGGTAACGTTTGAATAAGAGTTGTTTATTTAGTCTTAACAAATGCTTTTCGAATCCGGGATTCGAACCTATAATTACAGGTCACAGCTCAACGAAAGGATGGGAAACTTTTGCATAGCGAATTACACCTTAGACGACGGAGCCACCCGTGCCCACAAGCATTAATACTGATATTTACGTAGAATTAAACATAAAGCCAATAGAACTCTTAATACCAGCAGGTGACGAATACGAAAACTCATATGCTTAGATCCAAATGCTTAACAATAAGCCTGTACAAATCGCAGAGTACTTGGTGAAGATCTCCAGACGTTCCAATCAACCTTTTTTAACACAAAGACTACCACGCAATTCAATAACACGCACAGCCGGGTGTCTGTCTCAGCGATTGACTTGGCCAAACAGATCCTATTCAGACATAATGTTTTCATTGATATCGTGAATGGATTTGCTGCTATCGTTATATCTGGCAAACATGGGTGTCCGAGCGTCAAATGTGGGAGATAAGCGACTAGGTAGCAGGTGCGTTCAGCCATGTAGGAAGGTAGATGTTCCTTGGCGTTGTGTGCTAGGTGGGTCTTCGTCAAGCAGTGTTCCAGCAGTACCAGAGTGAACACATAGGAATGCTGGCTGTACTACTATAAGCGTTATTGGCAGTCGTATATGTAGTAAGCTCCCCTCAACGAAAGCCTGTTCATGGATCTCTATGTACTATCATCGTCACCAGTCACAGCTCCCGACTGTGACAAGCCACCTGCAACCACTCATGGGTTTGAACACGCAAACAACTGTTTTAAAAATACATTGACGACTATTCTTCTCCATGCTATAAAATTTTCTGTATGTGTCTGAATTTATTTTTTTTCTATCTCATTTAAACTTTAGGACAGTAGAGATGTAAGGTGGGGGAGAGAGCGATTTGTGCTTTTCGTTAGTATGCAGTCTCCAATCGTTCTGGTCAAATAAACATGGGTACACTCATTAAACTGACATTCCCCAAAACATACATTGTCACTATATTGGGGTTGAGAGGTAAAATATCATATTCACTTCTTGCAAGTGAGTGAGTGAGTTTAGTTTTACGCAGCTTTTAGCAATATTCCAGCTATATCACGGCGGGGGACACCAGAAATGGGCTTCACATATTGTACCCATGTGGGGAATCGAACCCGGGTCTTCGGCGTGACGAACGAACGCTTTAACCACTACGCTACCCCACCGCCCCACTTCTTGCAAGTAACATACTGAATGTCAATGTCTTCTATTGATTGTTTTGGTAATCATTTACTACAATATAGGACTTTGTCATTTAGATGTTTTGAATGGGATATTTTCTTTCCAAAAGAAGCACTTTCCCCAATATGACCCTGAGCATGGCCTTTTCATCTCTCAAAGTAGTTCATCTGTTTGACTGGCATGTTAGGAGATGGTGAGTAACAAGAAAAGAAGGCAAGTTTATGGAAGACATTTTCTATATTACACAATGATGCGACATTTCAATATAGATTCGCGTCACAGGATTACCTTATATTACGTTAATTGTTACTGTCACAGCAGTACTGGTATTTGTTAGTTCGTTCCATCTGGTGTTGTAAAGTGAGTGGCTCGATCATGTCAAGCTAACTGGGATCATGACGTAGACGGACACAGAGACAGGCCCACTTTCCCGGCTACTCGGGGATTTGTATGTCATTATCTTGTAGTGTAGTCGACAGGTATTCAATAAAGTCTCCCTATTTCTCCCGACCTCGGCCGACAGCACTCATCAACGACTTTGTCCTCAAAGAACATTAACGGACAAAAGAACAGCGCGTCAGAACGACACAGGTATTTCTCCTGATCGATGGTGTTCCTGATCGCACTGCCTTGTTTCAACACAGATTCCATCTGAAGGTTCAAGGGTTGTGTAAACTGATAACATATGGCAAACAATATAGGAATCCTGTGTTGTATTTGTAATTAGCCGTTTCAGTGATCTATCGTAGTAAGGACAACTTCATACGGGAAATGAGTTGAGTGGGAAAGGAGATGAGCTTGTTTAGAACACTGGGTGTATTATTACTCACTATGGTGAGTGACCCTTGTTGACTCTACTTAGTATAAGCTGTTTGGAGTATCGGCGGTTAGAGTGACTTCACTGTGTGGTTTTCTAGAAGGTCAACGTGTGCTGTTGTCAGTTCAGAACTTGATGTCTACAGCATGTTGATAGATCTTCTATGCTTGAAGTATTTTAGTGGTATTGATGGATTGGAATTGAAGGTCAATGTATGGGTGGAGTGTATATACTGGCAAATTATAATGAACGCATGAAATAAGTCGGGTTGGGTGTTGACGCCCTTCTGGGCACCATTTTGGTAATAGCTTGGCGTATGGCGGCGTTACCATCAGTAGCATGCTTTAAGAACAAGATCATTACCTTAGGCTTAATTCATAACCATTTTTATTAATAATATATTATAATAATGTTCTGCTTCAGTGTTGTATATACGTATCGTTTAATACTACTAAACACAACTGTCAGGACCTTTCCGTTAACGTTGACACTGGCAAAATATCGTCCTTGAATTATTTGTAACAAACCATCTAATGTTTTGTTTTGTTTGTAGGAACAACGACGAGCTGTGTAGCTGTCAGTAATCTCCACGATGACTGGATCAGGAAACAAACAGTTGTGCAAAAAGTATCACATGCGCTGCAATATACAAACGGAATTGATACTGGATCCAACGGAACATCTGTAGATACCCATGGATGCTTAACGTGTATGGACACATCGTTACTCGCCATGACTTTGTAGCAAACTTTAACAGAGGCTCCATGGACAAGATGAGTGCCGCCATTTTGATGACTGACAACTGGCAGCCGACCGTCCTGCAACTGATGCCCTTCTCAAGCAACAATGCATCCCAGACTCCTACTCTACATGCAGATAACGCTCGAGGGTATGGCCAGGCTAGGGGGTTCCCCACCCTGGCCGTAACGAGACCACAGGGCAGAAGGGACGGGGCCAAACCCCGCCGTGTGTCATCTGAACGAAGGCCTAGAGAATATTCCTCAACTGGAATCACTTTTCCTCCCCAACGAGCAAGATCGGAGTATAATTCCCGTGTGACCAACTCGTTAGAGACGACAGAAAGTGACCACACTGTGACTACCGTGAATAATCAAATTGTGATTCGAACGCCTGACCTGTCGGAATCTCTAGGCTCATGTGAGAGTTTGTCGACCATAGATGTTCCGAAAAATGTTAAGGTTCTTCCAAAGCCTTCCCCGTGTAAGGCGCTGGACGGGCGATACTTCATGCCCCAGAACGGTTTCTGGAGGTCGGTTACCTTGACACCAGGAGAAATGGAAATTCAGAAACACAGAGATGGATTTATGAAGGACAATAAGAAAAATAAGAAGTATAAATTAAATGTGAACCAGCTGCCCAGGAGCACCACCCCTATCAACGATAACGACCCAGATAAGCTCAACATGAAACAAGTCATTCGATTTTTACAGACAAAAGAAGCAGAGTCTTCTCCTGTTCAGAGTCCGAAGAAGTTGGAACGCCGTGTTCAGAGTGGATACCCAAGCACCTCTCCTTCTAAGATCGCCCTAAGAGACTCTGGTGATGCGATGAAGGACGTAAATTTTCCACCCATGTTACCGTTCAGGAGGGAGGTGACTAGTATATCTTTCACAACCATCAATCCAACCACTCCAGTTATAAAGAAACGTTCTCAAAGACCAAAACGAGATGCAGATGATGTAACGAGATCTTCTGAAAGTGCTAACCGTTCTTCCTTCAAAACCACGCGAGAATTCCGTCTGCATCGGTTCCTGACGATGGCTCCAAACGCAGACGAGTTCACCCATGTGACCCGCAATAAACAAAGTCATCCCATATCGTCTGCTCATAAACGTTTGCTCATTACGGGATGCTCTAGGGATGATGATGAGACGGACTCCATGAGGAACTGTTGCTCACCTGTCCCCGCTTACTCACACTCGCGACGAGGGGAACGTTTCGCTAAATTTCAGTATCGCCTTCCCAACAAACGTTTAGGGTCATCTCAACCACAAGTCAAAACCACACATTCCTCAAAAGCCGAATCCAAAGACGTTGATAGTGAAGGTGTGATAAGACTTCCGAGTATGACAGACTTCAACAACGATTCCGAAAATGACGAAAGTAAAGATGACGACCCGTGGCGGAAGAACGTTCGGAATTTTAGGACTGCTTCATTATGTGTGGAAGACTCATCTGCTGATCTGAATGAGCGAGAGTCAGATTCACAGTCATCTGCCAGAGATATTTCATGGGATTCCGACACCTCAAGTAAGCCGAATTCAAGGAAAGTGACCATTAGCCTTCCACGGGAATCACCTTCCGACAGACCTGATATCGTGCTGCCGACCAGACGGACACACGATCCCGTTCGTCTGTCGTTGAGGCAGGAGCAGACTCTGACGCGGGAAAAGACGTACATGAGTGACATGGCGAGGAAGGGGGAGCTCGGTGGACGGGGAATGATGGAACCGAAGCTGCCGTTCGTTGCTGTAAATGCCAAGGCGGAGGATGGGCTATCTTCACGGAATTCTTGATTATAGTATTATGTTGTACAGGGACCAAATGTCGACAGAAGGATTAAGGTATTCGAATAACAGTTGTTCCAGTTTTAAGGATGAAGCTGTTACGGGGGATGATGTTTGATAGCCTCATCATAACATTGATACAGTGTCACCAGCATCCCATAAAAGAGATTTTATCAACCACTCAATCAAGATTAAGACAACTTTTTATGATAACGTTTAAATTCCACATGATTCATGACATGGCTTGGGAGTCATGGCTTGACCTAGTGGTTAAAGTGTTCGGTCGTCAAGTTAAATGCCTGTGTTCGTTTCCCCATATTGATACAAAGCGTAAAGCTTGCATGGGGTTCCTTTCCACGTCAGAATCTTAAAACAGTATAAACACGAAAACTCGTGATTCTTTTTGAATTGTCATGGCACATAATTCATTCTAGCTTGTATATTCGTATCACTTTACAAGATGACGAAAGAGTATGAGTTTCATGTTAACGAGATGATTTTTCACACAGTGCCACACCAGGTTATGTAGCTTCACTGAGCATTTGTGTATGTTGATCCACTATCTTCTCCTTCCTGACACCCATTTCTGGTGTCCCCCTCCGTGATATTGCTGGAATATTGCAAAAAGCGGCGTAAAACCATACTCACTCACTCACTCCTTCTTGACAGGGCATTATAAGGATGTTAACACATGGACACGTGGTCCTACGTCCTATTCATCCCGGTATAACTTCAGCTGTGAACATATCGGAAGCACAATAGCCCAATGCGTATGGGGGCGGTGGAGTAGCCTAGTGGTTAAAGCGTTCGCTCGTCACGCCGAAGACCCGAGTTCGCTTCCCCACATGGATACAATGTGTGAAGCCCATTTCTGGTGTGCCCCGCCGTGATTATTCTGGAATATTGTTAAAAGCAGCGTAAAACCAAACTCACTCACTTACTCAATCCCTATCTCACACAGCGTCACCGTGTTTTACCTCGAGGTCCTTAATCTGGTATATAGTTACGGGGCGGTGGGGTAGCCCTGTGAAAGCTACCGGGCTCGATTATTGCTAGGAACAGCATGTCCACCACGTCAATATTGCTGGACTATTGCAAAAAGCGGCGTAAGCCCATATTGACTCAGACAATAGAGTTGATTTCGAGGTAATTACTGGGTCACAGCATAATCTACAATAGGCATTTCGCTTGTATCGAACTTTGTATAACAGGATAAGCTTCCGTGTCCAAAGTTTCCAAACCATATGGTATAAACAAAGCATTTTAACAGTTATTTCGTATTTTAAAAAGTTAGTTTCCGCAGCTATGTAAAAAAGTGTTGTGGATTGAATTATGATTGAATTGATAGTATTTTAGAAGCAATAATTAAGCAATAATTAAGAACTAAATGAATATTTTACAACACAAACTGGACACATCCCAGCAGTGTGGTAGATGTATCAGTGTATGAGGACACCGCCCTCACCATGTCAGTGTAACAGATTCATAATCTTGGAGACAATTACGATTGAACGAAAATCTGGTACACCTGGTTGTATATTATAACAAGGAAAGTTTTGTTATGTTACGCATTTTAAACTGTGTCCAACGTTAAATTAATCGCATTTACAGACCAGTTATTGAAGTTCCAGAGTCATCTATGTGAGGGCTTTGATGAGGCTGTGGTTGTCCACAACGAGGTCCGTCCATTGTCCCATAGTAATAGAGCCGGTTTGATTGTATGCTTTTGCACAGCTCTATTTGATATGTATGAAATATATATTTTAGAAATAAAATATATTCAACTGATGGTATTCCTATTTCCTTGTTCTATCGCATATTGTTGGTTGTGGGATACTTGTTAAAGCGTTCGGAGTGGATTTCAAACATGGGTACAATGATTTTCCGGGTTATAATTGTCAGATTGTATAGATCGATGCTCATGATATTGATCAATGGATTATCTGGTCCAGACTCGATTATTTACAGACCGTTGTAATATAGAGTGCAGCGTTAAACAACAAACAAACAATGTGTGAAAAGCATGTCTTGTGTCACCCGCCGTGATATTGCTTTCATATTGCTACAAGCGGCATAAAGCTCGACTCGCTCACATACTGTATGGATGTATTATGTATGCTTTTTTATCATTGTGTTCTCAACATGATCCGACATTTTACAGACTGTATCACATCAGCGGTGTAGGTATTGCGTTGAGTTAATTGAAACATCCCAGACAACAATATTCGAGATGTACCACAACAATCTGTAAATGTTCGAGTTTGAATCAGACAAACCAGTGACGTCATTTCAACATACAGCAGAGCATTATTTCATGGGATTGGCACAACCTCCTCAATTCATCGAGACGTGGTAGACCAAGATTCACCACCTGCATTAGATCGGTATCGGACCAAACAATCGTGAGTTCCCTGTGACTGTAGGGAATTGGACCCGGAAGATCGATATTGAGACGTTTGCATCAACGACCATGGAGAAACACCGTAGACAGATGGACTGGCAGTGGATGTCTTCTCCAACGCTGAGATGGAAAACAGCGTGTCCACCGACGTCGACACCTGTGGCGATCCGAGTTAGAATTGGTCTTCAGCACCTACCGCCTTGTTCCTGCATATTCAAAGCTTGGTGTATTTATAAGATATATAGTTTCAAGTAAACTTGTCCGTTACTTTCGCCACTAAGAACTTCAAATCGCACATGAATTATACGACTAAGAAACAAGGGGAGATAACTCTTCCGACCGTGTTATGGCTAGAGGGATTGTACTGCGCATCCATCACTTGCAAAGTCAAACCATACCAAAATTGTCATGGATATGTGCGCAAGACACAAAATTTTACACAAAGTTTTACCTTATATGATACAAACTTGGAATAAATCTACCAGTATATTTCAAAATAATTGGAAATAAGTAAAAGACACTGTGTTCCTAAACATATGAGAAGAAGGGGCATACTAAAGTCGTCATATGAAGAGCAAATTACATGCAATTGGATTGTATTTTGTATTACTTTCGTCCTGTCACTGGAGATGTAAATAAATGGCATAACTAGCCTGATCCACGAGTGTTATAATTAACGATCGATTAATCAAAATATCACATATACCTCATTCAGAGAACTTGTAGAATCTGTACAACCCGAACCTTTCAAGACTCAGACCAGGACATTACATGTATATAGCTCGTACATATTAGTATGTACAAACATAAATACATAATATTGCCTTAGATGCGCTTGTAGTTAAAACATGTGAACCATTCGTTATTATTCAGTTATGAAGCAATTAAAATGTAGAAATAACCGGCAACGTTTAATAAATAATAACACTTAATTCGCCCATTTATACAACTTATTAGTATGCGTGTGTTAGCTGTTTTCTGTTGACTAAGATAAACACATATAAACAAGAAGCCGATATCAGCATGATGCCCCTCTGTTAGGGATAGGATTCCAACTCTCTGGCTGAAAGGACGGATGGCGATGTTTAGAAGTGACGCCAATGACTTTGTTGCAAAATACTTTTAGTAATTCGTTACACGGATAAAAATATTAGCTCCGATATTCATTAATTAGCACCATACACAACCCAATTTTAACCCAGGCTTAACATTCGGAGGAGCCCTGTGGACGATTTTGAGATTGCCGTGGAGATTTAAATAGCCAGGGGACATAACTCTTCCAGTCTTAGATGTACACATCGTTAGGCATTAGTGAACATGTTAACATTCAGTTACAGTGGAAGCCAGTTAATATTGTGACAGAACCACCTTTATTGATTTTATTATCTTCCTCTTTTTATATATATTTCTATTTTTATTGACATGCACTAAATTGGTCACCCGTTTTCTACACGTGAATATAAATACAGACAAATATAGCATTGATAATAACATTTTGGAAAAAATCCGTTCAGTTGGGGATATTTTTCCATCTCATTAACTAATAGCGATGTAACAAGTTACTAGTAACATTTTAAACACGCATTTTTGTAGATTGTAAGCTTCTAAATATCGCCGCGAAAGCCATTAGTCTGTCCGCGTCATTCATGCCCCTGGTTTCTTCCACAGGCGTGTAGCAAGCCAATTTTGTGAAAGCCCGATAGGTTGCAAAGTTTATATGTAGATAGTATTGAGGGCTTGCGCAGCCTTTCAGCAAGAATCATGTGTAAGCCAGGGCTTTTTATAATGGTAGCTACGCCCCTGTTCCAGACACCATAAACGCATGAAATTCGATAGTTTTCTCCAAAATATAGCTGTCACGTGTATATCACTGAATGACAGTTCTAAGCGAGTTCCGTTGCTATCACTAAAGTGCTATGCTGCCTAAAAAGGAAGAGAAAAAGGAGGAAGCGTTTACTACCCTCAGGTTGGCGGAGGGTACAGCCAGGGTGCATTTCTCTCACGGCACCAACGAAAGATGGAAAGATGTAGCTACTGAATGCAGAAATGTGGCAAAGCCACTTGAACTTGAACCAATCACCTCCGAACAACAAGGCCTATTGGTTTTATTTTACACGCATGCGAGCATTTCTCTGAATGCAAGTCTAACTTACTTTGTAGAAGAGTAGCTTTATGGCTGAAATAATGCCGATGCGACGTAACATTTTAAATCAGTCATTCACTTTGTAAAATAGGAATGATATTTGAAACTGGCAGAATTTCTGCAAGAGTATTGACAAATTGTATTTTGGTTTGATTTGTATATATATATATATATGAAGTGTATATAAGAAATATTGTACACAGGTGAAAGTCATCCTCTGAAGGCAGGGTTTGGGGATTATCTACTTCTCATGGAGTTGAGTAAATAATGGCTTGTAGTCAGATCGGTCGGATCCTCTGGGTTGCAGTAGTCTTGGGATTATTCTTTGGGTTTACGAGCGAATGACGTCATATTCTGCACGTTAAAAACGATATATTTCACTTTGAGCCTGACATTATGCGCTTTCAGATTTCCTGGTGCCATGGGGTATATTCATAACTGACTATCGGACACGCTTTTTATATATTTTTCTGTTGACATCACAGTCATGCCATTTTCGTACACCTGAGGACTGCACATGTTTATTCAAATACAAACGGATTTAAACATTTCATTGTATTTCCGTTAAAGAAAACATCCAACTTATGAGCCTAAAGTATTATAATACATGCAGAAATACCTATTTGAGACATGAACATATTCATTTATTCAGTATTTATGCAATGTCATGTTGTCATGTTTCACATAAACACAACCATAGGTGACATGAAGTGACATGACGCACAATTTTCAAGGAAGATCTGGAGTTTTGATTGATTACGATGTTCCTTGTCGTTTTTGTTTTATTTACTTTTTTCACAACTATACGATTTAGGTACAAATCTTGAAGACTGTTGAACGAGACAATTCAAATATATATTTAACGCCAAAGGGTCTTTTTACACCTTGTTTTGTATTTTTCAGCTAGCAATGACTAAGGAGAAATGTAAGCGGTTCTCTGAGACATTAATTGCATTCATTTGTAGTTCACCCATCAATCATGTATATTTTTAAACGTTATTTACGGATTCAGCTTGCGTAAATCATGACATGCTCTATTCTAAGAGGGAAACACAGCCAATAAACCTGAAGCAGAAACAAAGCGGTGGTGTGACGTCAATTATCAGTGTTTAGAATGGGGATTTACTATTGACATTTAAAAATGTTGATGGAGCACGTGTTACAACCAAATACAATCCTATATTGTACTTGTTGACCGCGGTGCCATCAAGGGGCTATAATAATGTTATGAACCATATGTTCAGTCTGTGCTCATAATCATCTGGAACTATATGTGTGGATTATTTTTCTTTGACTTAACTACAGAAGACTGTATCCTATGGAGACATTTATATATAGATGCATCTCAAAATATTTATGTAAAAAACATACCACGATAATGGATTTAATGACAATACAATATAATACTTAATAACTTTGAATGTAATTTATGTACTTTTACATGACTTTTTGAGAATATATGTGTGTACACATACTAAGTTCCTGAGTGTTTTATGTAAAAAGATGTCACTTCATGTTAAACCATACAATACGAAAATATAACCCCAGAGAATAAATAGTTTCTGTCGAAATACATCCAAAAAGGCAAAACCAATAGTGGAGACAGTTACATGAAAGAACCATTGGAAGTGGACGAAGACACAAGGTGTCCGCGAAAAGGATGCTATAATAATATAAGCATTTCGTGTCCTTGCCGTAGGTAATCACTTTGAAGGCTTATGTTCGACTCCCATGTGAATACAGTGTCTGAAGCTACTTTTTGATGTTCCCCGTCACGATATTACTTAAATATTGCTAAAACAGATTAAAATAGACTCAAAACCTCACTCACTGTCCCCTGTCACCAACACAGTTTGTATTAACAGCATGTAAAAATTAAAAAGGAAAACTGACAAATGAACTAATGCCCAACATACGAACTACATGTAGATGTACATCTCAGCGTCGTGAGTTATTACGGAAAGTGTCCCCTTCTGTCACAGATTATTGTTATTGTTATGAGTCAGTCTAACTATATATAATTTAAGGTTATGATTAACTCTGTTAAGAACTGATCGTGAGCAACCTATGTGTGTTGTACGAATCGTACCGCGTAATCAATTATCAAAAAATATTTAAATATTTAAAAAATGAATAACAGATATTCATGTTTGTACATGAAACAAACATGACCATAAATGGAACACTCCCACAACAATTATCAATACCTCCATGTCACTCTTCCTAAGTGAAACAGATTAATTGTATTGTTGAAACAGATATTTTCTCTAAAGTATCTCAAGATATTCACAACGAAAACAATGGAAAAACTTAACTAATTAACATATTATTGGCATAAAGAATGTGTAAATATTGCCATTCACCACAACATCTTGTGTTACCATAAGCCACCTGTCAGTACCTAACCAGATGCCTCCATCTACTAAGATATATGCGTACGGCATCTACAGTGACTGTCCTAAGAAGTAAGATAGTGTCGTGATTTGTCATTTTTCGTTAGTGGTCAGTTTGACGTATGTGACACATACGTCTTGTCCAGGAAGTGACCTCTACACCCGGAAAGAAAGTCTTAGAAACCAGACATTTGAAAATATGGATTTGATGTGTGGATCACGAGGGGCATGAAAAATACATATCTGACCCCGATAATAAGCTGACCCGGATAACAAACTTCAGTGAACATGTGAACATGCATATTTTCTCCGTTAAGTGACTTTGAGAACTAGGCAATACATCCAAATCTACCCCTGAACATTCGGGCTAAACGCAAATAATTACACGCATAAAAATCAGCATTTTTTAATATTACGTATTTGTATTATATCCCGTTTTTGGTGTTTATGATATAGGACAGAGTGAGTACATATAAACAAACCCTTTATACCAATACTACCTCGTTCAACAAATAAGAAAATAGAAAGTGACCATGATGCAAATACACTTCTATTTACATGTACATAGAAGTTAAGCGAACTTTTCAAATACATGATTTTATCTAATCTATCTAAATCTACCCACAAAACATTTTTTTAACTGAAATGCGCATTCGTACACATCAGCGTTGGAGGACGTAAGAAAACCTAGATAAAAGTAACTGAATTGACATTGAATAACAGGTGTCGTCTGCCGACTTTGTCAGTAGGGCAACGTTCTTACTTATTGTTATTCGCTTGCGTCAAGAATAATTGTAAATTTCATCAAGTTTGATTGATTAACAAGGTAACTGTCAGGCAGTGAGGTAATACGGAGGAAGAAGTGTAGCCGTGTGACGTCAGAAGCACTCAAGCAAAACGCCTCTTCTGATTGGCTGAAATATGCTCCGCCTTCTAAACCGAGAAGGAATAAAAGCAAGCGTAAGATCCCAGCAAGTCAGCCATCGCTGTACACAGCTACAGTAACTATTTTAACATAGATTGGTCTTGTATTTGTAAATATGGTAAGTAGAATATTTTGTAATATTTTGTGTACTGTGCTAATGTCTTGAACGTTCGTTCATATTTTAACAGATGTATACATCTTATCCAGTATTGTCTTCCAACTAATTTTTTTGCGACGTTCGCAAATGCTATCCTAATAATTGGTAACAGTAGCAGTAGCAACAGAAATATTTTAACATAGACTGGTATTGTATTTGTAAATGTGGTAAATTTTGTAATATTTTGTAAACGATGTCTTGAATGTCTTGTAATACCTTGAATGTTCGTTTATGTTCTGAGTAGTTTTAACAGAAGTATAGATCTTATACAATATTATCTTGCAACTAATATATATACTACGTTCGCAAATGCTATCTTAATCTTTGGTAGCAGTAGCATCATCAGCAACAACAGCAGCAGCAACAGTAATAGTAGTAATCGCGGTACTAGTGTCAACAGCTACAGCATGTGTACAATGCTAATGTCTTGATCAGTAGGAATTTTTAATTAAAACGCTAACGCGTTCGGTTTTTAAATTACATTTAGCGGTCTTAAATCAACGAGAAAGGACCGCAAAATTGAAAACAGAGTAGCTTTATCTTCTAATTTTCAACAACTGTTTCTCTCATTTCTTCCAGCAGGTTCTCAAGACATTATGCATTCTCGTGTCTCTGGCTGCCGTCAGCTTGGCATGGAAAAGTCCCTCCGTCAACGGGCGTTCTTTGGGTGGTTCCACATCCAGCAGATTCGCCAGCCTCCTGAAATCAAAAAAGTCGTCCCTGTTTGGGGCCCGCATCCGTGACGGCTCCAGCATCTTCAGCCACCTCTCCTCCAAGACCAAACAGCCAATCTGCTACTTTGACACAAATGGCGTCCCACAGTACGAATGGCCTACCAAGGAGAAGCTGTGTTTTGACAAATCCTACAAGTACCCAGTGTACGCATTTTGTCTTGAGTATTTTGTATAATATACGCATGCTCTGACGTGTTTTTCCTAATATGGGTTTGTATCATAGCATATATCTGTCGGTTTTGGTAAAAGTTGTTACTCCTATTTTCGAAAATGTTTCATTGCTGCCGTTAATGTTGTACACCTTAAACAGTAAGACAGGATGGCCAAGATGTAAATGCACCACCTTTCATATCTATATGGTCCGTGATCGATCCCCGTGTCTGTATAATTTTACGAAATACACATTTGTGAAGCTGCAACGTACCTCTCCTGCCTATATAACTGTGTAAGTATGAGACGACTGACGCTGATGGTAACGTGCTTGTTCCAGTGACCGTGTGTTCAGCGCCCTGGAGAAGGACCCCGACGCAATGGAGTACATGTTGCTGGTGCAAGGCTGCTACCTCCACAACAAGATGAATGCCACTGGGTAGGTGTATATGTTATCCCGAAGCAAAAAAAAAAGACCTGTTCAAAGGGACGTTAACTCTCTCAGTTAATCGCCAACAGTTGTCATTCTTACATAATTACGTTTAATTTACCTTTGCAATACACTCATTTCCGTGTTTGATCTGAACTGACAATAGTACCAAATGATGTGATAGAAAGGATTTGTGATCTCATCTCCAACTTCCATACGACTCACTTGTAAACAGGGTGATGAAGTGGCCTTCTGGTTAAATGGTCGGTCATTCCCAGAAACCTAGTTCGATTCTGCCAATTCCTTGCCTGGATATTGCCTGCTCGGATTGTATTGTTGCTGAAATTCGATATCACACAGCCATTTATTCTGGCACGCTGATAACTATAATGCATAAACTACAGAGTTTTTTAACAATATTTGTGGTATTCCAGTCATTACCCCGCCTACCGCTACAAGGATCTGTGTTCCGAGGACACCGAGCTCCTGGAGAGAATCTGGTGGACCAACACCCAGAGCGGACGCCGAGAGGTCTGCTACGTCATCATGCCTGAAGCCCAGGGAGTGGATGTCGCTCAATGCGGGTACGTCACACACTCGGCATCTTGGTCAAACATGTCCAGCTTTCATAAATGCAGTATTTACGATATCGTAGTCATGGGTTCCGGGAACATTTCAAACCAAAGTGCAATAAACGCGGTTCCTATAAATCAATTTTGGGAATAATAGAAATTGAAAACAATATCTCCCGCAAACGCGCAGGATGTTTGGTTCATAATTTTAACGAACCAGTCAGAATTGTCCTTTTGTTTTACGTCGGTTTGAGAATATTTATAGACCTGGGATTTGAGCTGTTTGAGTTAAGCAAAGTTCTCCGCTAAATTTTGAAGTAACTATTTTGCAACAATGTGGCCTATCATTATTATGCTCGTATTTTATCATGTATCATCAAATCAGACGATATTCTTCCTCATCTAATTATTCTCTTTTCTCCAGAGGTCACTGCGTCATGGACACAACGGAGGTGAAACACCACTACTGCGTCCCCGACGGCATGGTTGAACGTGACATCTACGTCTTCTGTCCCGGCGAGATCAAGCAGTGCCGCAGAACCCGCGTCACCATCCCAACCGGATGCAGCTGTAAGAAGTACGAATGTCTCAAGTACCAGTTTGAGTAAACCGTGGTTTACACTCCATCTTCAGAGTCGTAACTTTACGCATGCGTAAATGTGGCGTAACTGCATCAACTGGAGAACGCCAAAAACAGGCATTTATGTGTACGCACAGAGATTTGTACGACATGTTTACGTATAGGTAAATGTTGCGAACACTTTGAACAGGACGGACAATTATTGTAAAAGTGTTTTGTTCTTTCATAGACCATGAATATTCTGACCTTACAAAAATTTATATATTTTTAAAAAGATTTCGACTTTACAAGAACACTAAATGATTGTAGTTTCAACGAGTTTGTTAAACACAACTACCTGCTTCCCCATTGATATATACCATCTGTACATATATCATGCGCGCACATGTAAATAGTTTGTTAATATTGTACATAACATGTATATTTGATTGTGGAATTCGCGAGATATTTTTTACCATTTTCTGGTGCCAACTTAGAGAAACACAAAATCTACTGTGTTTTCTAGTATGATGTTTCCTGTGAATGATTTATACAAAATAAAACAACTTGAAGCAAAACATATTGTTCGCCTATGATTGACAAGTATATTCACTGAATATTGACATCCGCCTACAATCATGTTCAATATTGACATCCGCCTACAATCATGTTCAATGTTGACATCCGCCTACAATCATGTTCAATATTGACATCCGCCTACAATCATGTTCAATATTGACATCCGCCTACAATCATGTTCAATATTGACATCCGCCTACAATCATGTTCAAAGTAACCCTCTTTCGATCATGACTGCGATGTGAAAACATTTGTAAACCAAGAAAGACCCGTGAAGGTCCGGGTTAGAATGAACTTACAGTAACCCATGCTTATCGTAAGAGGCGACTAACGGGATCGGGTGGTCAGGTTCGCTCACGTAGTTGACACATGCCATCGGTTCCCAATTGTGCAGATCGATGCTCATGCTGTTGATCACTGGATTGTCTGGTCCAGACTCGATTATTTACAGACCGCCGCCATATAGCTGGAATATTGCTGAGTGCGGGGTAAAACTAAACTCACTCACTCACTCACCAAGCAAGCGATCAGGGCAAGGAATCTTTTCAAATTAGGCCATATTGGGGGTTGTGTCTGATTTAACACTTGCATCCAACTTCTGGTATTTTTTTGTTGTCTTGTGAATAGAGCCCAGGTCACAAATCAGGTGAAGTTAAGCAACTTTGTTCACGAACAGACCTTAGATTGGTGACCGTGTTCGGCAGCTTGACTCCTGAGGGTTTCTAGGACTTAAGCCCTGCCCCACACGGAAATACACATGTGGTCTCACCTTAGACATCTCAGTGTGTTCAAAACAGCCTCTGTTCACCTAGCAGTGAATGGGTCCCCGGTCGGGTAAGTCATGACTGTTAACATGACTGATATTTTAATATCAAGACAGTTTACTGGTGTGGGCAAAGAATTTGATAAGGAGTGTAGAGTGAAACCATCATTCTTCAATGACAAGTTTATAGACCACCAGGAAAACACGGCAGATGAACTTCCGTAACACTAAAAGAGTTTAAAGATAAAATACAAGATTTTACTGCACTTGAGGTAGATCCAATGATTTAATGACCTTGGACAAATTGAGTTGTAGTAACTGTGTACGGGCGCCCGTTGACCATAAAACAGTTGCTTAAATGTATTGACGTTCCATGTTGTGCTGGGGGATGTGTGCCCTGACTCGCCTGGTCCGTCGAGGATCGCAAAGTCAAGGAGCGAGAGGTCGAACGACCATGACTCTTAACTGTCCACATCACATTCGTGCACTGGCATACATTCCTACAATAGCCAACATAACACCAGCTTCTATATTCACATTGGTTCGCTTTGTCTCAGTCCACCTCTCTTACCACAAGTTTAAGACAAGGACTTGATAGGCTGTCCAATAGTGGGAAACTGAGTGACGGCAATTCTCCTCGATCGATTGGATAGCTTGCACAGCCAATTACCGCGTATTCTACCATGACATCAGTAAACACTGGATTGTGATTGGTCAATTAAAGTCATTCTGAAGTATATAATCGCAGAGTTACGTCCCCTGACCTGTCAAGACGTGGTTTTTGTCGCTCACGAATACTGAAGTTTAAATCCACGTTTTAAACAGGCATCCATCGCCAAAAGTGGTAAATATTGACCTAAAAGTACTAAATACACCCTACTGCTAAGTTTTGGGTGTCTATTTTCCCACTTTACCCACTTTATTTTCCCCCATATTGATTGATTTTGAAGAGTTTTTAAACTTAGAAAATTTCGTCACACAATGTGCGATTCACTCATGGATTCGCCAGCCTATGTCGATGCAGTGATGTCTAAGAACAATGAATCTGTGCTCAGTGACGATATATGTGAACCTACTGCGTCCGAACGTCTGAAAATAGGCACCTGTGACACGTTCCAAAATGCTGTCGTGACAATATCGAACGCGGATATAATAATTAGTGCGATTAACATTCTCAGGTGTGATATGATGACGCAAATAGAGTCGATGGAAAATCGTGTCACAGCCAGACTGAAGGATGCTCTGAAAGCGGAAACCGCACAACTGAAGAAGGATTTCGACGACAAAATTCAGGTACTCACAGATAAGGTTAAAAGCGTGGAACGTTCATTCAGATGCGAGGCTAATCAGAACGAAGAAACCCTGAATGCAATTAAACAGAGAATTGCCTGGATCGAGTCGAGTACCACGATAACAGGGGACGACAGGCAGTGTTGTGTTGTGATGCGCAATCTCAGGGTGGGCAAACGTGAGTCGGACGACCCAAAAACTCTGTGTAACCGGGTCAATCAAGTGTTCAGGGACGGTCTTAAACTTAGTGATGTCCGCGCAATCAGTGCAGAACGAAAATCTCGCAAGGACGATAAACCTGGTCTAGTAATGATCAAACTTGAGAGCGCAGATCAGAAGCGAAAACTGCTGGAAAATAAGATACATCTAAAGAAGAACAATGAGTTCAAAAACGTCTATATAGACAACGCCCTGACACGGGACGAACTCATCGCTCGCTCCAATCTGCAGACCTTGGTGAAGGGGGGCAGGGTTTTCCGCTTCGTTCCGTTTTCATGGCAACCGTCTGGTTCCAGCAAAACGTGCGGTTCGGATTCTGGAATTCCGGGGGCTGGGGTCGGAAAGACTCCGTGAACAGTACTTTCAGATAAACAGTCATCTCTGATCTCAACTGTGATTTGGATTAAGTGAGACATTCCTTCAAGGTAAAGATCAGCTATACGTGGACGGATTCACCTGGTGTCGGAATAACAGGAAAACTACTCATAAACGTGCCAAACGCGGGTCGTGGGGTGTAGGTGCACTTTTTAGAAATACACTTTTTTAATGACTTTTTAATCGTAGTGTTAGATGATGAAGAAGAGGACATTATCTGGTTTAAACTGACATATAGACATGATAGCAGTTTCTCAATAGTACTGTGCGTTTGCTGCCTCCCACCATCATGTTCATCTCGGCCAAATGATGCAGAACTTTTATTTGACACTCTGTTAGAGAAGATCTACATGTATCAAAATGAAGGTATCGTGTGCCTGTGTGGAGACTTCAACGCAAGGAGTGGATCTAACCACGACTACATCGAGGGGGTTGACTCCATTCGCGAGAAACAGGTGATCGACCACCGGGAGTATTCGCACGGTAACACTTTCATTGACTTTCTCATTAATACAAACTTACGCGTGTTAAATGGGCGTGTCGGCACGGATGATTATACGTATGTTAAGAATGGCTCATCTGTCGTCGACTATGCAATTACCGCCTACGAAACACTGTGTAACTTTTCCGACTTCAACGCGATAAGGATGTCAACACTGGTTCACGGGACCAACGTGCCGGACACAATCCCTGACCACTCTGTATTGACGTGGCAGATTCATCTTCCGACGTTCCGTGGTGACCATAGTACCCCAACAGAGGACACACTCAATGCAGACACGGGACATATAGAACGCTATACAACCAAGCTAAACTTCCTGGATCGTTTCTGCAGGGAGATGACATTGCTGCTTCAGTTGACCTCGCAATCAAGGAGATCGAGTCTCGGCTGTCGATAAACCAAGACTCGATAAACCAAGACATCAACTCTGCCTACGGTGAGTTTACCTCACTGAATCATTTAGAACTGGATAAAATTGCATTAATAACCCCTCGACAACGGACATGTCACCAAAAACCGTGCAAGTCTCGTAATAAGTCCTACTGGTGTGAGGAGCTACAGACTCAGTGGGACAAGGCAGAACGACAGTGGCTCAAATGTAAATCGCCTGTTCAACGCAAGACTCTGAGGCACCGGTTTACGACGGAGAGAAAAATATTTGATAAACTGTTGCGGAAGTGTAAAGCTCGTATCAGCGTGATGAACAACACCGGCTGCTCGACCAACATAAGTTTGGGGATTCACGTTCATTCTGGAAGTACATTGGCAAAATTGGTGTGGCTAGCGATCGTGAAAATAGTGTTCCATGGGAGGTTGTAGATGGTGATGTGATATCAACTCATAAACGTAATGTGCTGAATAAGTGGGAAAAAGATTACAGTGCACCGTTTGTGGACACGTCTCCTTCAAGTCAAAGTTACCCACACCTGACACACGTGCGTCAGGCATTGGATGACAAGAGTGTGCCATGCGACGTTACACCTGACACTAGTGACCTGGACAAACCCATCTCCCTGGCAGAGGTCGAGGCAGCTGTTGCTCGTGCAAAACGAGGAAACGCGTTTGGCCTGTACTCTATACCAGCTGAGTGCCTGAAGAACCGATCGTGTATTGACATTCTTTTTAGGTTGTTTACTTATTGTTATGACAACAGTACTTGTCCAGATGTTTGGTGTTCAATCATTATTAATCCAATACGTAAACCAGATAATGACCCAAGAGATCCTTTGGGTTATAGAGGTATATTGCTCATTCCTGTACCATGCAAACTTTACTGTGATACTTTAAAACACTCATTTAAGTAACTGGTTGGAATATAATTATGCTTTAGCAGTTGAACAGAATGGTTTCCGTGCTAAACGTAGTACCACTGAACATATTTATAGTCTACACTCTGTCATTAGTAACAGAAAGTCAACACGCCAGTCTACATGTTTGTTTTATTGATATACGAAAAGCTTTTGACAAAGTAAACCTTGATTGCCTGTGGTATAAGCTTAGACAAATTGGGATTCGGGGTAGATTCCTCGACGCTATACAAGCAATGTATGCTAACACTTGGTCTAGCGTCCGTGTCAACAACTTTCTTACAAACCCATTTCCAGTTATGTCTGGTGTCCGTCAAGGCTGCGTGATGTCACCAACGCTGTTTTCACTGTATATTAATGACTTAGTAGATGAAACAGTCTCTCATGTGGTATTAGAATAGACGACCTTATGCTTAGTACGTTACTGTATGCAGATGACATAGCTCTCCTTGCACCCGACGAACTCTGTTTACAGCAACTGCTAGATTGTGTGGCTGACTGGTGCTCTCGATGGAGGTTGTCTGTAAACATTGGTAAAACGAAAGTTAGCCATTTCCGTCCTGTGTCTATGAACAGGTCTCAACGTACGTTTACCATTGGTGATAGTATCATATATATCCATGCATACAAATACCTGGGCCTTTGGTTCCACGAACATATTGACTGGAACTTTACAGCTAAAGAACTTGCTAAGTCTGCTAGCCGTGCTTTGGGCGTTATAATTTGTAACTTTAAAACCGTTGTCGTGATGGCCTATGATGTTTTCAATACCTTGTTCGACAATTTAGTCCAGCCCATGTTATCATATGGGTCAGCTATTTGGGGCACCCGGCAATTCAGCTGTATAAATGCCGTCAGAAACCTGTAGGTTCTTTTTAGGTGTTAACAGTAAGACTCCAAATATTGCAGTCAGGGGTGAAATGGGTTGGTGTACAATACTCAATGCCATTAACAGATGGTCTACTTAATTCAGAACATCATGGTATAATAATGTACTGTCACTACTTAGTTCTTTACAGCTCCCAGTCACTGATGTATACAGCATGTCTCGGTCAGATCTCAAGTCTGTTCAGGAATGGCTCTTAACGTTAGACTATAGGGAATGACTCTCAGAGCTGTGGAATGACAGAGGACAAGTGAATGGTAACAAATTACGCACATTTCGTCTATTTAAGCAACATCTTTTTACAGAGAGCTACGTCAACGCTATTTTGGACTGATCGCAACGTAGTAAATTCCTTTGTGGTACATTACCTTTACAGGTCGAACTAGTGAAATTTAAACGACCTACGACCCCCTTTTGGAAGAACGCATTTGCAGTAAATGTAACAGCAATGAAGACGAGGATGAAATTCACTTCTTGGCATGTTGTAGTTTTTATTCGGATATCATATATGACTTATGGAACGCTGTCACGGCAGTATACCCTTCCTTTACCCAGTACACCCCTGTTGACCAGGTCACTCTCATTATGCAAGGTAGCCAGTTTATTAAACAGGTAGCCGCTTTACTCCTATGCATGTTTAGGCGTCGTCGACTCGCAAGTTAACCTACCTCTTCACTATTTACCTTCACCTTGTTGTTCTCCTAACGTCGGGGACCAACTTAGCAACCATAGCAACATTACACTATTTTAATACTACACTGTTCCACCAACTATAGCTGTTAGTAATTTATTATCAAATTTTAACTTCTGTGTTTAAATACAACATAGTGTCTCATAGGCCGTATTGGCCGGATGTTGTACTCTATGTTATGCCAATATTTTATGATGTACAAAATGTGACACTTTAATAAACAATCTTCTTCTTCTTCTTCTTCTACAGTATGTATTTTGTTTTAAAATCTTAATAACGCGGTTATGGTAGAATTGTTTTAAATAAAATTTAGAGCTATTATAATTTCGTTATATACGTCTGATTTTCCAACACTGTATGTTTATCTCCTAATTCAAAACTGAAGTTGTCCTTGAAAAATATTTCGCATATATCCATTACTCCTTGGCTCTTAAATTCCTCTTGTTTAGAACTTCCTGCCATCGTTTTCCTATGGAAGTAGGTAGGTGACACAAAATTCCACCTGAAGAAAGAATGTGTAACCTCGACAAGCGTGATGATGGCGATGCATTCCATTACATTGCCCTCTGCCCATTCTTCAAACATCATCGGAATACTTATATCCCAATCTAGTATGTTAAAAAACCCAATGTGTTAAAGTTTAATGAATAGTTTAACTGTAAACGATTTTTTTTTTAAAAGTGTGTAGTTTGTACAATCTTCCATGTAAACCATCCCGCCACCCTATGTACGTTCAGTTAACTGTATATTTGTACCTCTCATGCCGAGTATCCCGGCCTGAGCGTAATAAACATTCTGTTCTGGGCCCTGTTCCTCAAAGCGATCGTAGCGCTAAGATGATCGTAACTCCCATAATTTGACATAGACTTACGACAGTCGTAGCGCTACGATCGCTTTGAGGAACGGGGCCCTGTTCTGTACTCGCGACCGCCTCCGTGGTGTAGTGGTTAGAGCGTCCGCCCGGAGAGCGGAAGGTCGCGGGTTCGATCCCCGACCGCGTCATACCAAAAGACGTTAAAATATGGTACTTGTTGGTCCCGGCCTGGCGCTCGGCATTAATGGGTACAACAAGGACTGGTCTCCTCGGAGTCAGTATAATGTGTCTGAGTGGGGTATTCATGCTTCACTGCGGCATGGTATCTCAGTGGGCTAGCACTATAAAACCAGCTTCAGTCTTGGCTAGTACAAGCAGCCGCACATACACATACACACGCATGCACGTCGTCATATGAGCGAAATATTCTCAAGCACGACGTAAAACCCAATTTCACTTCACCTCTGTACTCGCATTAGTTTACTTTGTCTCACTCTAACACTCTCACCACAGGATAGGCTCGTCCCATAGTGGGAAACTGAGTGACGGCAATTCTCCTCTGTCGATTGGAAAGCTTGGACCACTCTATTAGGTATCTTGTTAAATGGTTGGAGCAGGATAGGCTCGTCCCATAGTGGGAAACTGAGTGACGGCAATTCTCCTCTGTCGACTGGAAAGCTTGGACCACTCTATTAGGTATCGTGTTAAATGGTTGGAGCCTTACCTGACTTTGATCACATGTTCTAAAACATCCTTTTGACTAACGGGGCAAGGTGCTCGGTGACTTGTTTGATGCATGTTATTCTATCTCTATATCAGCGTAGATCGCTGATGATGATGTCAATGGTTGGATTGTCTGGCCCAGACTCAATTATCAACTGGCCGCCATAATATAACAACAAACAATATAACCTTTTCAGAATTATTACTTTCTGCTCCAAATACCCGACACAGCCCAAAACATAGTCACTGTCAATGTCAATATCAGACACTCGCAACCAATGGCCATCGTTCACCTAGACGAATTCACTGTCTCTCCTTCAAAAACTGCTACGATAGAGTGGGATTTTGCCAATGCATGTATATAGAAATCTACTCTCCTAATGTTTACGTCCAGCACTTTAAAAATGACATTTTCTTCAGATACGTCTCATTTTCTTACCTTTTTTTCACTACAATACTCTATTTATGAAAATGCCCATGCGAGTCACCGCCTTAAAACGACATAAGTACAATACATCTGATTAATCGTAAAAGACGTACTAAATGTCAAAACATGTACTAAATGTCAAAAACTTGTCTTATTCTGACTGAAGGTTTTCCACATCCACGTCAGTCACTATAGAAGTTAATCATATGGGGCAGATCATCATTTTGCCTTTAGTCGATGAAAGCACTCCACTTAACTATATGTTACCGAGTTAGGTGTTAGCTTTTCGTTTCGTTTTGTATTTTAGCATTGATCAAAGTATAAGCCAAAGGCTGATGTGACATAACCACAAGACGTTCTGGAATATATACTTCTCTTCAAAAGTTTAGACTCACTTAAAACACTCACTATATGTTATGTGTATATATATATATATGGTTACGTCGAAGATTGATTTCTCTACTAACTTGGGGTAACCAACTGCCAACTTTATGCACATGAATTGCACGAGGATCATGCATCAAATTTTTGACAAGCATGTGCAAATATCGTGCATATGAACAGCTGCGTTGTGGTGTAAAGTTTTGTTAAGAATTCGCCAATTTTCACTGATTTTCATCATTTACTGAATTCATGACAATACATTTTTCAATGTAATACATCAGTTCATGTGTAAACAGTACCTTGAACCAGTATGGCATATTTTGCAAAATTTAGTTTAGAACAGTTGCCGGAAGTAAGTGGTTATATTTACACTAGTGAGTCTAAACTTTTGATGAGAAGTATACGAAAACACGAAAACTTTGAAAGCTCTTGCAAAAATATCAGTGTATTCCAGAACGTCCTTGTGCTTATGTTACACCATGGAATAAACGGCCCAGTTGAACAATGTCCTTTACATACTCTTCAACAGGAAGCTGGGGAACCTGAACCTTCAAGTTTGATAGGAAGTATAATCGTTAACAAACGTTTCAAAGACAGACATCTTATGAACGCACCACCATTTCTCTTTATCACCACCCCTATACACAGCACATGGGATGCACGTGCAGAACGTAGTAGCCCCATACACATGCATGGGGTGTCATTCTTGATTTTGACGGTTTTCAAGAAGGTGAATAAATCACTGTAGGCCATTAATTTTGACAAGAATCTTGCATCACACAGTTGTTAGTGTTTGTTTCTAGCCGGGTTTTTTTGTTTGAAAATGATAATCGTGCATATGCAAATTTCACGTCATACACCAATCATCTTTCAAGAGCGATTACTGTACAAACAACTATGGTCAAATGGAAGTGCAAGTGGTGATGCACTGTCAAAACATTCATTATTATCATATCAACATTGATTGACTCCGATATATCTCCCAATTTTTCCCTACTTTTCTGAAGAGTATAATTGAGTATTACACACACTAACTTTGGAAGAGTAGTTCAGAGGAAATACATATCAGCGCATTAGTCACAATATCGCAGTAGTGAAAATACTACTTCTCACATGTACATGAGAATGTAGTGAAGCTTACCGTATTCATCTTGCAAGATGTAACTTTACACACATCCATTATACCAATATGTATTCTAAATAACTTATATCTGAAGTATATTTCAAGGTATAAACCATTTCAGATGAACCAAACAGATATATAACCTTCCCATGGCAGGGTGATGTCTGTAGGTCAATACTGGAAGTGCTCATAGTCACTGGCTAAGACCGGTGTCTCTTTTTATACTACCGAGTGGACTCTTTTGTCACAATCAATCAATCACTGTGACGTTGGTACTGCATCAATTGGTTTGAGCAAAAGGTGTTGTCGTTTGACGTGAAAGACGCCAAATCATAACGCCTCTTCTGATTGGCTGAAATATGCTCCTCCTTCTGAAGCGATGGAATATATGAGAGCGTAAGCTCCACGCAGGTCAGCCATCGCTGTACACAGCTACAGTAACTATATTCACATAGATTGGTCTTGTATTTGTAAATATGGTAAGTACAATATTTTGTATCCGATGTCTTGAATGTCTTCTAATGACTTGAATGTTCGTTTATGTTCTGAGTAGTTTTAATAGATGTATACATCTTACACAATATTATCTTGCAACTAAAATATATATACGACCTTCGCAAATGCTATCTTAATTATACATACATACATACTAACATTTGTATAGCGCCGATATCCAGCTCAGCTGCCCAAAGGCTCTTTTGTTTTCCCTCGATCACTGGATGTCAATCTCAACGGCACGTCGTATTATCAATCTCAACTCCCTGGAGATCATACAACTGTTGCAGCCACTTAATTATTGGTAGCTGTAACATCATCAGCAACTACAACAACAGCAGCAGTAGTAGTAGTGTTCGCGGTAGTAGTGTCAACAGCTACAGCATAAATTGTACATCATCAAGATATTAATACAGTTTCAACTGTTTCATCAAGTACTTTTCTCTCCTTTCTTTCAGCAAATTCTCAAGACATTATGCGTTCTCATGTCTCTGGCTGCCGTCAGCTTGGCGTGGAATCGTCCTGGTCTACCGTCCAATGGGCGTTCCCTTGGAGGCTCAATGTTCAGCCGATTCTCTAGCCTCTTGAATAAAAGAAAGTCTTCCTTGTTTGGTGCCCGCGTCCGTGACGGCTCCAGCATCTTCAGCCACCTCTCCGCCAAGACCAGACAGCCAATCTGCTACTTTGACAAGAATGGCGTCCCACAGTACGAATGGCCTACCAAGGAGAAGCTGTGTTTTGACAAGTCCTACAAGTACCCCGTGTAAGTACTTTATTTAGACACACATGTTTGGATGTTCAATTTAGGTTTTTTTATAATTTCAAAATATGCTCTTTTTTAAAAGTACGACATTAAACCCCATTTCACCTCACCTCACCAGTCAAGAACGTTAAACATTAAATGACATCCTATAGTTTGCTTGTAAGCAGTTATGCCATACGTAGGATGTCTGCAAAATAAACACTTTGACTGGGTATTGTTGAAACTGCTGGAAACAAGCAGTTATCTATCAGTCGTCGAGAAGCAGATTATGGAACACATACCAACACACACAAACAACAGGCTCTACGAAATCGCGTTAAGACGCCCAGCGATGCGGCTGTAAACTCCCATCAGCCTAATGGAGTCAGCGGTCCGCCAATTTGAAATCATCTTCAGTTCATCTCCATCGTCGACGACCATGTGTTCGCCACTGCTTACATATCGTAATGCTGTAAACAGACGTTAATGGTTATAGTTTATTTGCAGTGAAAACGTATCGATGAATTTCACTTTAAACCAAAAAGTAATTTAAATCAAATAAAGTGAAATTATTAGTTCGCTATTATTGGTTTGTATTACAAAGGGGCTAAGAGCAGTAGTTGGAACAGTGAAACAAATGAACCTGCGGTACGTGATGAGTGTTAACTTAGACCAACCCTACTTGTTCTCGGTGTTTCATTTAATGTGCATACCCCCTTGTAATACATACCAATAATAGCAATTTGAAATATGATCGTAAGTTGAATAAAATGCTCAGATTTGAATGTTCATTTGGTAAAGTAAAATTATGAGGATTCGCAATTATGAGGATTCTTAATTTCAATTTATTTGATTTACTGGCTTGTTTAAAGTGAAATTCATCGGTACGTTTATCACTGCAAACAGACTATGATGGTCGAAACGATTTCCATGAGAGGTGCGATCGGGTCTGGTGATTTGGAAATCAAAGTAACACTGTAAGCATTTGGCTGCATGAGACATTGGACTGTGGATCGGTTATGTTTTAGGATGCAGTATATATGAAGTCTTCATTGTCACGTCAATGACACTGTTTGACAAATCGTGGCGGACTAAGACACTTCTGACCCAAAAACAACAACTTAATATATATTATACCTCTATTGTGCTTCTACATCTTTGGCCGGCATTGCATCTTCTGTTACACTTCAGTACCGGTTGTCATGGTTTCCCCAAAAATGCATTTAAATTATAATCATTCTGCTAGAAAATAATTTTGAAAATTATTCAAATATTTTCATTTATTCTGCAAAGCATGTTCTGTAAGTAAGGAAGGATAGTCCAGTGGTATATGCCATCGTCCTTCAGAAACCCGTGAAGATCCAGGTTAGAATTGATCTTCAGCGACCCATGCTTGTCGTAAGAGGCGACTAACGGGATCGGGTGGTCAGGCTCGCTGACTTGGTTGACACATGTCATCGGTTCCCAATTGCGTAGATCTATGCTCATGCTGTTGATCACTGGATTGTCTGGTCCAGACTCGATTATTTACAGATCGCCGCCATATAGTTGGAATATTGCTGGGTGAGGCGTAAAACTAAACTCACTCACTCACTCGTCTGTCAGATTGTAAGGTCTGGGTTCGATCTCCCTGTTTCTTGTATTATACAGTAACAACAAAGTCCCACCGCAGGCTATATAACAAAGTATGTAAGTATGACACTGATGGTAACGTGCTTGTTCCAGTGACCGTGTGTTCAGCGCCCTGGAGAATGACCCCGACGCAATGGAGTACATGTTGCTGGTGCAGGGCTGCTACCTCCACAACAAGATGAACGCCACTGGGTAGGTGCAGATGATTCAGTTTTTATCAAGGTACCCTCTTCTTTAAGATGCGTCTCCCTATTCTCCGTAAAGCACTTCCTGGAAGAAGTTCCATTCGCTGTCTGGGTTGCAGGAGGCAAGGTTACCTGAGCTGATGATGAGATTAACCAGTGTCTCTCTGCTGCATTTTATGTTAATATGTAAAATAATAATAACCTACGTTCAAATCACTAAGAGTTATCATGGTTACATATTCCCTATTAATACAGCATTTACCTTTTTTTGGTAGCCATGCCACTATCATTGTCAGTTTATATGATTTTAATAAAACTCAACTCATTTGTAAGCCATCTCATCTTACAATAATTGTGGTATTCCAGTCATTACCCCGCCTACCGCTTCAAGGATCTGTGTTCCGAGAACACCGAGCTCCTGGAGAGAATCTGGTGGACCAACACCCAGAGCGGACGCCGAGAGGTCTGCTACGTCATCATGCCTGAAGCCCAGGGAGTGGATGTCGCTCAATGCGGGTACGTCACACACTCGTCACCCTAACGAAACATGTCCAGCTTTCATATACTGGTACTTATGATAAATGTTTTCATTCAGGCTCGTAGTGTTCGTGGTTTTTTGTGAATGTATTAAAACAGAAATAACAAAATCCTTATAAACGTATGCAAAGGCTTGCTAACTGTTCACCTGAAAACGTATGGTTCATCGGGAACGTATGGTTCAAGTCAAAGAAGGGAATTGCATCGGACATCTTTAACTCCAATAAACACTCATCCCTGCTGTGGCAATATAAGTTCTTAATATAACAATGTGGACAACATATATATTGACGTTGTTTTGTTCCGTTTTGTGACGCACCTTTTAAAAATATCAGCATCATCTTTTTCCTTCTCCAGAGGTCGCTGCGTCATGGACACCACGGAGGTGAAACACCACTACTGCGTCCCCGACGGCATGGTTGAACGGGACATCTACGTCTTCTGTCCCGGCGAGATCAAGCAGTGCCGCAGAACCCGCGTCACCATCCCAACCGGATGCAGCTGTAAGAAGTACGAATGTCTCAAGTACCAGTTTGTGTAAACCGTGGTTTACACTCTATCTTCAAAGTCGTAACTTTACGCATGCGTAATCGTGGCGTAACTGCATGGACCCATCTTCATGTCAGTAGAGACATATATCTGTACGCACAGACGTCTTACGACATGTTTAAACTTACGTAAACTTTACGATCACTTCTTAAACAGGACGGAATATTAGTGAAACGGTGATTTTGTTTTTGCATCATTTTATTAAAATTATATTTTCAAAAGGTATAATACGACCTTACGAAATACTATTGATGAGGAGTTTGTGAGAATATTTGTTTAACGTTATATTACCATCTGTACATATATCATGCGCGCACACATAAATAGTTTGTTTATATTGTACATAATGTGTATATTTACTTTGGAGTTCGCAAGATACTTGATACAATTTTCTTCCGCCAACTTTGTTAGACACAAAACTTGTGTCTGAATATGACTGTGTTTCATTTTCCTTTTTGATGTTTACTGCTAATAATCGATACATAATAAAACAAACTGAAACTAAACTTGCTTTCTGCCTATTTATGACTAGAACAATTTGGCCAGTTTGACCTATGTGACCTTCAGTTCTATTGCTTTCTTGTTCCAAATATACCCTAGATCGATCGTGATCGGCTGTCATCTCGCCCCAGTTGGGAGTTTGTTGAGCTTTCCCCATGGAAACAAGTTGTATTCATCTCCTTGCCCATCTGATTCTTTATGCATGCGAGTCAAAATTTCTGTCCAAACATGTTATATATAGCCAAGACATGTTACTTCTTGCTCAAATAGCCAATTACCCACTGAGAAATATAAAATACAAAATAATCTTCTAGACTTTATGACCAAAGAGGCCTCGAATCTGATCTAGTATGCTCTTTCTACGAAGATTTCAAAGAGCGCCATACATGTACGCCTGCTCTTGCTCAAAACTTGTTTGATCAGCGTTGCAACATTAAAAACAAATGGTCGACATGAGGAGGACATTTTCATATTTGACCAAAATTATAGTTGCAAATTTATACATTTCCCGTTTAAGCGCACTGTTCCAGTTTTAATGATATGCAATAAAGTAAGGTAGGTCTGTCTATCTACCAAATAATAGTAGTCATCAGACGCAATATCCCTTTAAACATTGGCTGTCATCATAGACAAGAGCGCCTTTAAGAATAGTAAGTATCCGTAAGTAGGTCACGAAGACCTTAGAACTTCCGGTGACAAACAACGTTTAATGCCTTTTCGAATGGTTTCATGGTTGTCAGTTGACAGTAAGGAACCTACAACCCTTGCAGGAATAACAAATTCCGATCTAACTATCCCCAAATTAGCCAACTATTACGACTGTCAGCAGCTGTGACAGCCAAGCATGGTTGTACACTTGGCCCGGTCTAGTAAAGTCACACTTGGCGGTCGCGCAATTTGGAACCAGAACTGGTTATTGAATATACGCCAGTAACCGGAAATCTGGTACCGGAAGTAAGCTGGGTCCCGTCTCGCATATCGCAAGTTGACGCGCGTAAAGGGAGCCGGGTACCAGTTTAATACCGGAAGTAACACCCTGCGAGGCTTACAGGCCCTATACCGCCTAAACTTAGAAAAGTGACGTATAGAACATCCTCAAACAAAGGCTCTTTTCCCAAAGAGAATACAGCCTCTCCTTCAAAGCCTAATTCTACCATGGCTACGTGAAATGCTCGAATTTGATTGGTCAATCAATAAAATCAGACGGTATCAATTTGGATTGAAAATGCGTCTGATTTCACGGCGCTTCACTGCGCACGTATACAACACTGCCGCACTACTTCAGCTTGGCCACCAACACGACTAATATCAACACAACAGACGTGATGGAAATGCTGATGAAACATTAATAAAACTCGAAAATACAATTATACGATTTCTCCTCCACAATTTTTAGGGAACCTCACTATCATAATTATTACCTTCTATTATAAAAATATTCAAACTCAATAACAATACACAGCCCCAAACATGAACAAACAATATCTAACATATAAATCAGAAAACCTTGTAAAAATACATCCCTATCTATACATCCCTATTTGTGCGGCAAAACGTTCGTAAACATTTACCTACCTGGTAAATGGTATATTTGTTTCCGTTTAGAATGGGAAATTCGCAACATAACGGTCAGGCGAAACATAAAATGTATGCCACTCATACTCCATCATGTCCCGTTGCATCGTTCAAAATGTCAAAAAATTCCGCTTTCTGCCACCTTCCCCGCAAGGCTCTCACGTACTGCTATGTTCGTACATTTTGAAAAGCTTGGCTACAATCCAGTCCCAAATGATGAGAACAATGTTCCACGTACGTGAAATCATGATCGACACTCGCCGGTCATAAAAATGAACAGTCTTTGATGAGTTACAGGTCATAGGTCGATCAAAAAAGGATGTATTCTTCGATTCTGCAGGGTTCAGGTTCGACAGTCAGTCAAGTATTTTCCACTGTCACTTCGAATTTCAACCTTTCGCAAAATGTAAACACTGGCTCGTCCGCCATTTCAAACTGTTGCGTACCGTAGGTCAAGTCAGACGATCCCATTATAGTCTGGCCAGGGGGGTACAGTAACACGGCACACAAAACAATAGGCTGGTTTCGGTCGTGTGGAGTTATGATCATAAAAAACAAGCTCTTAGGTGTTACATTATTGCATTGAATAAACAGTAGTTTGTTTCTCTAGACCGAATATTTTTTATGTTGCAATGTTAAAAAAATACGAACGGCACCTACCACTCCCTTCACAGACGAGTTCAATTCGCCTCTCGTCCCATGCCGGATTACGCAGTGTCTTCCGCAGGACGAGGAAGTTCGATGTTAAATCGGTTATGGTAGAATGGAGATAAACATACTGTGTTTGGAAATTAGATGAATGTTAGACCGAATTCATTTGAAACCTCACGCTACGCGTTCGGCTTCAAATGAAATTTAGAGACTATCAATTCGGTCTAGCATTCATCTAATTTCCAAACACAGTACGTTTATCTCCTAAGTATTTGCAGATTTGATGAAAAGGTATTTTGACAATGAAAGTACATTAAGTATTATTTCCAGGTGTTTATGCCTTACAGATTATTTCCTATTTAGTCAGCTAATACGTTTCTAATTTCACATTTTGCCCCCTTCACCTCATTTATCTAACCTCTCTGTACTAAAGACTTCCATATAAAACCCCGGCCAAGTGAGTCACTACCTGTAGTAACACGTGACAACGATCTGATTAATCAAACAACTCTCAAATGTCAAAACATGTCAGAAAATTATCATCATTCTGATTAAAAGTCTTTGTGTAACAACTGATGACGGTATCCACATCAGTCATTGTGAGTGTTAATCACCCACGGCATATATTTCGGTTTGTTTGGGATCATTATTATGTCTCCATCGGTGAAAAAGTCCACCAAACAACAGGCTACCGATTACGGTGGTGTCATTAAACAGCAATTCAGCTGTTTTTGTGTGATGTATTGACAAGATGAGACGTAAGGTGGTTGACAAAACTTTATTTATGACCAAATGTGGTATTTTATGGCAAGATTTGTCTGTAAATACTCGAAACGATTCACGAAAACGTTGAAAGCTATGCCTGAAGCTCTTATAAAAAATATTGCCATATTGTACATAAAGTTCCCATTCCGCTTTGTCTGGTTCCGTCTTTTTGTTGCTCAGTGATGGCAACATCTATCAAAATACCCAAGGCTGTGGGTTTCACTTTAAAATGACAATTGAGTCACAGATAAAGACTAGAAAATGGGTTTCTCTTCAATATCGCATGGTATATGAACAAAGCAATATTTTCAATCAATATACGATTAGAAGTTGACAACAGTTGGATGAATTTATGTTTTGACGGTTGTTTCGTAAAGTAACTGGGTATATATTTGCTTCTAATGTTTGTATAATAATCACAAATTAGCAGAACATGGTATTCATCTTTCAAGACATTCATTTTACAGTATCTGCACACAGTAGATTTCTTATAAAATTTTCCCTTATAACAACTTAAATCATAATAAACGGAACGAAACTGTGATAAGGCTAGTCTTACTTTCTTGATATTGATACAACGTACATACGGTTCACACAAGAAGTCTTCTTTTAACAGGGAATAAGTAAATGTACAGGGACTATTTTGGAGTTTTGCATGCCACTCCTGTATAAAGCAATCTTTGCTTCTTCTTACAAGTAAATTTAAAGTAAACTCATGCCAATAATGGTTGTCACCCCCTCCCCACCCAACCCCCACACACCTCACACCCCACCCCACACCCCTTTCCAATTAAAAAATTGAAGGGGTGACAATTAAATATGGGCATGAGTATAAATTAACCTCTCGATTAAATTATCTAAAAATGTCAATTTATTCGAATAACGTTTTATTTGACAGCAGTCCTGTATTACATATAAAAAGAACGAAAGCTCTGTACGAAAATATTTGTTAAGAAGTAAATTTTGCACAGATTTTGTTTCATCACTATTTGACAGTCATTAAGATCACATGCTCGTGCAAAAGTCAGAGCCTTACAATGGGTGCAAGTCGTACAAGCTGTATGCATGACCCCATTTGTGTTGTTAAACTACTGTTTGTCCCAAACATTTTTCTTCACTTAAAAGCATCGGACTCTTTGTACTTCTACACGACAGTCATATTTCAAAATTATCTAACCAAATTTTCCTCTTCATAGATCAGTTGATTGTCAGGTTTGTTTTTCATGGGAGTACTGCTTCGCACCGTCAGGCACAAACACTTCCATCTTTTAGGCAAAATGTTTGAATGACTGGTGCTACCTGTAGGGCAGGACATGCTTAACCTTTTCGCGAACACCTGGTGTCATCGTTGAATTTCAGTGATCCATTCATATAATTTTCACAGCTATTTTTCCCTTACACTAAACGGAATTTGTTTCTAAGGATAGTCAAGGCTGGGTATGCTTTTGAACTGACTGACTGACTGACTGAGTTTGGTTTTACGCCGCTTTTAGCAATATTCCAGCAACATCACGGCGGGGAACACCAGAAATGGGCTTCACAGATTGTACCCATGTGGGGGATTCGAACCCGGGTCTTCGGCGTGACGAGCCAACGCTTTAACCACTAGGCTACCCCACCGCCCCCCTTTGCACTGAAGTTCTATATTTAGCATGCTATTATTAGGTTGATGGTTGTCACACAACCTCGATCAATGCTATTCAAAGTTTGAGTATCTAAATCCGGCATACTAATGACACGGAGGGAGGTTTACAGGACTCGATATCATCATAGCGATTCTTTATTTTTTCAAATTCGTATGTACAGTTTGGTTGTGCAGAAAGATTTAGACGTCATGAGTCATGATACACTTTGTCAGCTCTTGGACGCGTGGTAATCTCCAGATGCACTAGGTCCGTATTGCTCAGTGAAGTCTGAACCGGTCATCAATGTTTCAGGAATATAACCCGGCCTGTTAATAATCGAGACTGGATTAGGCCAACCAATGTTTGACATCATGGGCATCGTGAGTGAGTGAGTTTACTTTTACGCCAGCTCTCAGCAATATTCCAGCTATATGGCGGCGGTCTGTAAATATTCGAGTCCAGACCAGACAATCCAGTGATCAGCAGCATGAGCATCGATCTGCGCAAATGGGAACCGATGACATGTGTCAACCAAGTCAGCGAGTCTGACCACCCGATCCCGTTAGTCGCTTCTTACGACAAGCATGGGTTACTGAAGGTTCATTCTAACCCGGATCTTCACGGGTCTCATGAGCATCGAATTACGCAGGTAGGACATGTGTCAGTCAATTCAGCGAACATGACCACCCTATCCCGTTAGACGCCTTTTGATCGCCATAAACATTAATCTCTGTGAGAATTTTTGCCTTTTTGTCCTGGAATAATAATGTTGTTTAACAAGTTTTATTAATATATGACACAGTTCGCCGTTTTTACGAGGAGGAGTGCAGAGAACGGGACAGCCAGGTGTTCGAGAAGCACGTTCACAAAGTTATTTATTCATTAACCTGTGCTGTGTCGTTGTCCATCCGTTCTCGAACACCTGGCTGTCCCTTTCTCTGCACTCCTCCCTCGTAACAAATAGTGAACTGTGTCAATTGCCATGATAGATTGTTAAACAACTTTTTTATTTTTAGGACAAAAATTCGGCAAAACCTCACAGTGTTGCTATGATGTTTTGATTATGATCAGCGTTTCATTGAGTATTTTATGTTTATTAGTTTTCGAGTTAGATTGCAATTCATCGGTCCGCTTTTGAGCCAAACGGACTATAGGACATGTGTCAGTCAATTCAGCGAGCATAACCACCCTATCCAGTTAGACGCCATTTTCGACGCCATAAGAATTAATCCCACGTAATACCTGGACAAAAATAAAATATGAACATCCAATCCCGTTAGTCAACCAGTGATTGCAACAATGACCAACGATTTATCTTACCCATGTCACAACGGCTGACCACTCAGTCCTTACTTTAGCCGGAAGGCATGGCAGGGGATGACGTACTGACAATGTAATTAATCACACAGGGGCATCTTACTTTAAACAGCATCTAGAGTAAAGGTAGCTTGTCAACAGTATAACCCACCTCAATGGTGCAACTAAAGTGGACGCAGTCATCACTCCGCACATATGGGGCTACCCTCCAATATTTAGCTGTTTTGATATTGATAAATAAATGTTCACACGCGTTATCCTAACTTTATAATCTGATCACTGTAATTGATACAACGTCCAGTAGTGAATGGCCCTGGTTTACTTGTTCATCTTCCTTCAGCTGATAGAATGTTCACATTGTCGACCACGGATTTCATTGGATATGAGTGGATTGTTTCAGAGAAAAAATACTTGAAAATATGAACCTGTAAACACATTATGAACATCGACCTACGCAATTGGGATACTATGACATGTGTCGACCAAGTCAGCGACCACCTGATCCCGTTAGTTGCCTCTTACGAAAAGCATGGGTAGGATTGTATGAATGGTATGATTCCACTGTGTCTGATAGCAGAGTTTCGGGTACGAATACGCGTAGCCGTTGATGCTTTGGTTGATATTATATGAATCCACTGCCGACGTCATAGTGTTCCAAACTTTGGCAAGCAAGGGTTACTGAAGACCAATTCTAACCCGGATCTTCACGGGTTCCATCACTATGAAATATTCCATGCAAGTGTAGTGTGTCACCAGCTGTATGTATGGTGATCGTGTACACCATAAGCATAAGTCTTCAAAACAGAAACTGTACATATTTTCATGTTGCTTTTATTTTCACATATTTACGTCTGTACATTATATACATGCGCGCACAATCAATGATGAGGTCTGTTTATACTGTACAAGGTGGAATATATACATATTCACAACATACTATATGGAGTATTTACACGCAATTCACCAAATATTGAGAATTCTCATCTTTGCCAACTTCAGACCAAGCATACATGGCTTAAAGTGTGGGGAATTATATATATATATGCCTGAAACATATTTTGAAAAATTATCACCAGTGTATGAAATAACACTAGAAAATCAAATGTAACCGAAAAGTGTCTTAATATTCAATACTGAAACATTAAATGCTTGAGGAAAACAATCGTTGTTAATTGGTCCATCATCAACGTAGTCATCATTTAAAGAATCCTGTCATGGGGACAGAAATATCCCCTGCAGCCACAGTAGCTGGGAAGGGTAACGCTCAACTCCGTGAAGTAGCCCTTGGGTTGGTAGTGGGCCCCGTCTTGGAGGAGGTTGTGCTGCATGCGGTAGGTGGGTGGGACAGCACGGGGATCGTAGAAGTTGTCGACGGAGGGGTCAAGAGCGTAGATAGGGTCAGTATCGGGGAAGATTGCGGGGTCGGGGAAACGGCAGTAACCCAGGAAGTTGCGGTAGGTGATGCCGCGTTGAATGCAGTGGTAGCCGGTCACACCGTCGTAACCAAGGTTACATTCTCCTCTGTAAAAACAAACAGCTTATATTAAGTATTGTAGATAAGTAATATCATATCATACAGTATTGCAACCAATGTACATTCTCTGTTTAAACTGTAATGTAATCAAGTAATGCGAGATATATTGGATAAGTAATACTTTAATTATTAGAAGCATTAGAGGCTCGATAAGTAGATATGTACGTTAACGAAATGTGTTTGACAAATGCAAGGGTTTTTATTCCTTTAACATTTCCTATGATAATAAATATAAAAAGAAATGCTTTCAAACTACTCCTACAATCATTTGCCTGATGAAGTACCACCTTATTTTATTAGTAGAAAGTTTTGAAAATATGAATTTTAGTAACATGTATGAACTATTGAGAAAACATTACTGTGCACGTACCCGCAGGTGGCGTAGTAGATTTTCTGGGCGAGAGGACGAACAACGTGGCAGACTTGACCGTCAAGGGCGTAGACGGTGTGGACCATGGTGCGGGTGGTGTTGCACACGCTCTTCAAGTTGTAGTATTTGGGCTCAGAGCTGCAAGGTCAAGGTCAGCAGTAACGTTTCCAGGATATTTATATATAAGCGTACAGTAAAGTGCTATTCACCAAGCTAGTGAATAGTTTAATATATATCACGGCCTCACATATACTGATGAAGATAACAGGGCAAATGGCTAAATCAGGTTTTGTGTGTTTGATTTTCTGGCAGCTGGACCAGATCAAACTGGTTATCAACTGAATAAACCATAAAACCTACATTTATCACAGTTCGTGGTTCGTGTGAAGCATTTCATTTTTGAATGCGGCAATGGATATAATTTAATAATGTGTTTGATAATAATAATTAATAATGATGGCTCTTAATTCATAAAGCGCATGTTTCCACGCACTTGTGCACGCTCAAAGCACGAACAAATTATTACCCAGGATCACCCTAGTTGTAAGTGAGGCGCTAGAAGGTTAACAGTCAATTGTTAGTGATATATTCTGATACCCACAACGGAGACTGATTTTAGAAGACATGATTTTTTATAATAGAAACGTTTTTTGTTGTTTTTATATTGAACTAGATCTCATGATACTGGTGCTCTACTTACTGTTTGTTCAAGAAGTATGTGTCTTTGTCCTGGAAGCAGGTGGAGGTCAGGTTGAGGTAGATACGCCAGTGGTCGTCAGCGTAGTACAGAGCCTCCTCGATCTCCTGTCTGTAGACAAAGTTAATATGTCAGACAGTTCGACTTAACCGTACATAACAGTTGAATACCCTACAAAGTGTAAAATGCAAGTATTTTGACTGAACGGCACATGCAATTTATTCAGATATGACTCAATTTAATTTGATTTTATTTAATAGATATTGCAATTCGTTTTGTTTTGGCAAACAGAAAGGATTCATTAAATAAAATACAAACGTCAAATACACTAACGTACAGTTTATTATCCATTTTACCGTGTTAGGTAATTCCACTTAAGAGTGCATGGGGTATCTTACAAGGTTTATATCATGTCAGACAGGTCGACTTTTCAGAACTTTTACAACATACATGTAAATACTTGTAAGATAATTTGATGAAACGGTACATTATGAAGAAGCATGACCCGTTACAATCTGATTTAATACATATTTAGGACTTATTGCATTTTGGCAATCGAAAACCTCTAACGAAATACATATGACCTGTCCTGTACTGGTTTAATCAACCAATGTTCAATGCTAAGCTAAATGCACTTACTCGGGGTATTGTCTTCCATCATTGCAGACAAAGCTGAGATCAAAGTTCTGGTCAGACTGAAGCTGCTGAGAATAGCAGGCGGGCATGGGGAGATGGGGAAGGGCTGTCGTCATGGCGACGAGGCAGGCTAATGCCACGATACTATATATAACCTGAAAGAGAAAGGCTGCATGTTATGGCTATGTTACATTTCTTTTAGAGTAGACATTAATGTTTTATCACGGTGAAGGGACATTTTATTGGTATGCGTTTAAGTAATGTAATATATAACTCTTATGCATGATCTTTTAATTTTGGTAATCGCTGTTTTGTCCAAAATTTTCCAGAATAAACATTCAGTATTACTACATACCAAACAGTAGATTTGGAGATATCCACATCAATTTGTTGACCAACTTATTTCGATACGTGACTAAATGTTCAACGCACACATTACAATTGTAGTCATCATTTGTATTTGTAAAAATATACTCAAATCGTTTGTCACCTAGTAGCATACAACTTTATCCGATAGTAAAACACTACTTCTACAATATTGATAATGTACTGATTCTTACCGTATTCATTTCATCTGGTAAAATGTAGCTGTACATACATACGTACAGATATATACTCTGAATAATTTAAATCCGAAATACATGTTAAGGTATCAACCATTTCACTTAAATAAATCAGATAAAGATATATACCTTTCCCATGGTAGGATGATGTGTGAAGCTCAGTTCTTGAAGTGTTCACAGTCGCTGGCTAAGATTGGTCCAGTGTCCCATTATATACCGTCGGCTCGTTTCCCTCTTGTCACGTGATAGTTGTTAATCAAACTCTGTGACGTCAATCTTTATCTGTTGATAAATTATTCTATAACGTCAATCTTCTCATAATTGTCCAGTCAAGTAATAACCGGCTTCGTTTGTATATATATATGTCATGTTCGTTGATGTATGGGCAAGGAATAATCCCTTAAACAATGGTTATGTATATACAGAAGTCGTTATCCATAATACCTCATGTCATCTTCCGTGACGTAGATACGTCATCCAATGCATCCATTGTTTTGAGGAAGAAGTGTTGCCGTGTGACGTACGACGTACTCTGATTGGCTGAAACAAGCTCCTCCTTCTGAAGTGAGGAAATAAAAGCAAACGTAAGCTCCCTGCAAGTCAGCCATCGCTGTACACAGCTACAGTAACTATATTACCATAGTTTGTCCTTTGTTTGTAAATATGGTGAGTAAATAGTTTGTGATATGTGTACTGTGCTAAATGTGGGAAGTTGAATATTTTGCTTATGTTTGGATAAGTGGTATATTTACGCTCGAAGTGGTTGACAGATTATCGTATCCCATGTTCTCTTAGAGTTGCTGTGTAAAATATTGCTAGTTGTAGAAACAAGGCATCCCTAATAGTTTTCCTGTTCCGAGTGTCAGATTAATCTGGGAGGAAAACCCGAAGTAATGCAGACCCCAAACGTTTCTTAATAGTAGTAGTAGTAGTAGTAGTAGTAGTAGTAGTAGTGGAAGAAGAAGTAGTAGTAGTAGTGGCAGTAGTAGAAGTAGTAGTAGTAGTAGTAGAAGAAGTAGTAGTAGTAGGAGCAGTAGTAGAAGAAGTAGTAGTAGTAGTAGAAGAAGTAGTAGTAGTAGTAGAAGTAGTAGTAGTAGTAGTAGTAGTAGAAGAAGAAGAAGTAGTAGTAGTAGTAGAAGTAGTAGTAGTAGTAGTAGTAGTAGTAGTAGTAGTAGTTGCTGTTGTTGCAAAATATACAGCAAAATATTCAAAGAGAAATTAAGATATCACATCCATTTTCAAGAATTGTTTCTCCCATTTCTTTCAGCAGGTTCTCAAGACATTATGCGTTCTCATGTCTCTGGCCGCCGTCAGCTTGGCATGGAACCGTCCCTCCGTCAACGGGCGTTCTTTGGGTGGTTCCACATCCAGCAGATTCGCCAGCCTCCTGAAATCCAGAAAGTCTTCCTTGTTTGGGGCCCGCGTCCGTGACGGCTCCAGCATCTTCAGCCACCTCTCCGCCAAGACCAAACAGCCAATCTGCTACTTTGACAAGAATGGCGTCCCACAGTACGAATGGCCTACCAAGGAGAAGCTGTGTTTTGACAAGTCCTACAAGTACCCTGTGTAAGCATTTATTTAAATATTTATTCTGAAATATGCTTTGCTAATGTTATATCATATATTATGCTTTATACTTGATTCAGGCAATAAAGTTATGGACAACCCAGTGATAAATGTCATTGTTTGTCAGATGTGTGAGGTTCGAGTTCGAGCACCGTTTCTGTAATGTTAAGAAATACCGTTTTGAATTTGCACAGATTCGTTAAACCGTATTATTAATGTAACAACAAAGATCTACTGTTGTCTATGTAACATAGTACGTAAGAATGAGACGACTGACACTGATGGTAACGTGCTTGTTCCAGTGACCGTGTGTTCAGCGCCCTGGAGAAGGACCCCGACGCAATGGAGTACATGTTGCTGCTGGTGCAGGGCTGCTACCTCCACAACAAGATGAACGCCACTGGGTAGGTGCAGATGATTAATCATAAATACTAATCATTTCCCCTGTTTCGTCAGTTCGGTGATTCTTATCAAACTGAACTGTCCCGTCCCTGTATTTCAAATGCTATGTAAAGCTACGCTAAGCTCACTGACTAACTTATATATACGATAAACGGTTTAACAATATTTGTGGTATTCCAGTCATTACCCCGCCTACCGCTACAAGGATCTGTGTTCCGAGGACACCGAGCTCCTGGAGAGAATCTGGTGGACCAACACCCAGAGCGGACGCCGTGAGGTCTGCTACGTCATCATGCCTGAAGCCCAGGGAGTGGAAGTCGCTCAATGCGGGTACGTCGGACATACTTCATCTTGGCCAAACATTCTTTCATGGAAGTGTACAAAAGATAATAAAATGTTTTCCTTCAAATTCATAGTTTTTGGGGAATATATAAAACGCCGTGATAAAAAACGTACCTCTTTCATATAATAGTATTGAATGGGATATATGTTGTCCTACAAGTTCGTTGTTGTTGTTGGAGGTTTGTGTATCAGATCAAAATCATGATTATTATATTCACAGATTTTCATTATTAGTGGTATTTAAATATTATGCATTAACACAATGATGAGCAGCATGCATTTCTACGCCTGATTCTATTAGGATTATTAGTAATTCCTTCTCTTTTCTCAGGGGGTTGTTTGGTTCCGTTTTAGTGACGCACTAATCAGAAATATTATGACCATTGTTATTTTTTCTTTTCCTTTCTCCAGAGGTCACTGCGTCATGGACACCACGGAGGTGAAACACCACTACTGCGTCCCCGACGGCATGGTTGAACGGGACATCTATGTCTTCTGTCCCGGCGAGATCAAGCAGTGTCGCAGAACCCGCGTCACCATCCCAACCGGATGCAGCTGTAAGAAGTACGAATGTCTCAAGTACCAGTTTGTGTAAACCATGGTTTACACTCCCTCTCCAAAGTCGTAATTTTACTTATGCGTAATAGTGACGACAATTTGTGGATATCAAATACAGGCGTTCAATTAAGCTTACGCAGGTCCAAGATCTCTTACTTGCTATTTAGGCATATGTAAATGTTACGAAAACGTTTGAACAGGACGGTAAATATCTTTGTATCGGTCTGTTTGTAACAGGTTGTTTGTTTGTTTGTTCTTTTTATATAACATGTATTTTGACCTTACCATTTCTGTAAATGGTATTTTTCAAAACACCAAATATATTTTCAGGAATTTCTCAGGAAATATTTGTTTTATCAATTTCGGACACCCTCTGTACATATAACATGCGCGCACATGTAAATAGTTTGTTTATATTGTACATAACGTGTATATTTAATTATTGTGACAACACAATACCTATCTAAATAATACTTGTATTTTCCTGTGAATAATTTATACAGAATAAAACAAAATGAAAAAAATACTTGTTTGCCTGTTTGCAAATGATATGCTCAAATAGTTTTACAATGTTACATGGCTCACTGAATATTGAAGTCCACCTACGCTCCGGAGAGTAGAAGGTCCGTGGTTGAATACCCGGCCGCACCTTAAACTGCCGGGCGCTAGGTATTTTTTGTTTGTTTGTTTGTTGATAAACGCTGCACTCAGCAAATTTCGAGCTATACCACCAAGAGACTGCCGTCATGGCAGACGTCATTAGGACGTAATCAGGATACGAGGACATGCATCGACCAAGTCACCGAGCATGACCATCATGTCTTTGCAGAGATTCTTGAGAGGCATTTAGAAGTTGGTGAATATATAAGACGAGTATATGGATGGCAACTTCTTGTTTATTGTATAACACGACGTTTCTTGGCTACTTCTTGACCCTTCTTCAGGTGATTGATCAATCGTCTTATATGTCTTTGCAGAGTTATGTATTTTCATTTTTCACATAAAACATACCGAGAGTTATTGTGTATTAATACATTTCACAACGAAGAATAGTCAATATTAAACTAATTCTGCCCAAATAATTATCAAATATAAACAATGATAAAAACATTTAGAGTCTTTTGTACGGTTCAGAAGAAATCATAAGCATGTGTTTAGGAATCACTGTCAATTATTGGCGATACCAAGTGTCCGCGAAAAGGTGAGCGTATCCTACACCCGTCACAAACACATCCAAAGGCTAATCAGTAGTGCGCCAAAGAGCATTCAGGAACATATGGTTTCAGTCAAAAAAGGTATCGCTCCGGATTCATTTTTGTGACTTATGCGTTAAGTTTAGAATGTTTTGAAAGTGTTGCTGACGTCGAGAATACGTCAAACCTTATCCAACAAGTCTTAAGAAAGAGTGTACTTGATAGTACATGTATTTCAAATGTTGCAAAATGTAATCGTGAAAGGCTGAAGTTGCTTGAATATTCCGAAACAAAGGGAATGTTCACTGCTGGAATGTTTGTCAAACATTCTTGAGACGAGTATGGCGTACACAGTCACGTTCACTCATATTACAGAAACAATGATGTTGAAAGTGCTCATAACTCCACAGTATGGAACTTGTGTACTGATAGATACTATGTCCAGTAAGACATGGTATATATATGATCTTGTAGATACTCGCTCAGCTGCGATGGGGTGAGGTGCTCTCATTGTCGACCATAGGTCTCACTGCTCGCGGGCTTGTTGCGTATTTTTGAACGGAGACAAGAAAATTATAGACGTGATCGGCCGGAGGACTGTATTTCCGCATTATTGGGTGCCGATTGATATATTACCAAAACCGGTCTTCAGCAACCCAAGCATGTCATCGTTTCCCAATTGAGTAGGTTGCCTTATGATGTTGTTCAGTGATTGTCTGGTTCAGATTCGATTATTTGAAGCAGCAAGAATTGTAACCGGGTTGCCTAAATCGCTTCAAGGTATAGTTTATACAGTGAAACTGGTTGGTTACCATTGAAGATTAGACGAACACAAAGAAAACTCTGTACATTCTACAAAATTGTTAATATACAAGCTCCTCATTACCCAATAGATTTACTTCCACTTTTTACTGAAACCATTTCCGGATACAACTTGCGTAACATATCAGATTTGGCTATTCCTAAATTTCGCACCTCAATTCTACAAAAGTCATTTAATTTATGATTCTGCAGGTTTATGGAATGCACAACAAAATGTACAAATTCATTATCGTCGTTTAAATCAAAGTTATCTGAAGAAAATGATAAAGTTCCAAAATATTTTCTATTTGGTGAAAGAAAGACAAATATACTATACACGAAGTTAAGACATTCGTGTAGTTGATTACATGTAGATCTTTTTCGTGGTAATTTATCAAAGACTAAAGCTTGCAATTGTGGCGCTCCGGTATTTCTTTTTAAAATGTCCAAAATTGTGAGCTGCCGTTTTGATCTGAAGCGAGACTTTGAACTATCAAAAGTTCACTTAGATATTGATACCATTCTTTACGTCAACCTGCTCTGCCAAATACTATTAATGAAAATATCTTAAACTTGAGACATGTGCATAAATACATTGTACGAAGTAAGCGCTTCGAATAATGAATAATATGTCTTAACATTATTATGTCCATTCAATACGTCCATTCATTTTTGTTCGTGTTTCTGATGGGAACGGGCGGTAATAAGTTACATAACTTCAGCCCAATCCCTTTCAACATTGAATAAAATATGTTCATCGTACAAGTCAGTTTTGGAAACAGAAGTGTATATAACTGCGTTGTGCACTAATAGAGACTTGAGGTGTATTTTATGTAAATTTCGTTGCTTATCGCACAAATTGGATGTCCGACAGTTGCGTTTCAATAAGACTATGTCGATAATACTATAGCAATATGTATCAAGTGTCATTTAGATGTCGTAGAAGACGAATACCACTTTTTATTAGTATGTCCTTATTACCATACAAGTCGGATGCAGTTTATACCTGGCTTTATCATATACATCCATCTGTCTTGAAGTTTAAGCAGTTGTTATGGACCAAAAATGTGAATGTTATTAAAAGTCTAGCAATCTATCTGAAGAGAAATCTACCTGTTTGACTGCTACTTATTGGTGTACTATATTTATGTATATGTATTGAATGCGCACAAACAAACAATTATGTATTTTGTGTACTCTGGGCCATGAGGCCATTATGCGAATAAACTCTCCCTCTCTCTCTCTCTCTCTCTCTCTCAAAATATGTTCAAACAACTCGATTATTTACAGACTGCGTTAAACTACAACAAACACAACTATATTCATGTACTTGTTTCCTTTGGCCAACATTAAGCATTAGTCATCAAGACAGAAACTGAAATATATTCATATTGCTTTAATTTTCACATATTTACATCTGTACATTATATACATGCGCGCACAATCAATGATGATGTCTGTTTACACTGTACAAAGATAGAACACATACATATTTACATGGAATTCGCAAAATATTTACAATTCACGTATATGGCAACTTCAGACCAAAACTACATAGTGCTATAAAGTGCGAAAAAATCAGTTTGAGAGAAACATAATTTGAAAACAATTTTTTGAGTGCCAAAAACCGCTAGAATTCCAATATATCTGAAAAGAAGTCTAAAATTCCTAAAACGTTTATAGGTCTTTAATACATAGTGTCACTACTTGTGAAAACTGAAATGTTTGAAGATTGATTCATGTTCCTTTTGTGTCGGCCCCGTAAATATAATTATCATTTAAAGAATCCTGTCATGGGGACAGAAATATCCCCTGCAGCCACAGTAGCTGGGAAGGGTAACGCTCAGCTCCGTGAAGTAGCCCTTGGGTTGGTACTTGGCCCCGTTCTGGAGGAGGTTGTGCTGCATGCGGTAGGTGGGTGGGACAGCACGGGGATCGTAGAAGTTGTCGACGGAGGGGTCAAGAGCGTAGATGGGGTCAGTTTCGGGGAAGATTGCGGGGTCGGGGAAACGGCAGTAACCCAGGAAGTTGCGGTGGGTGACGCCGCGTTGAATGCAGTGGTAGCCGGTCACACCGTCGTAGCCAAGGTTACATTCTCCTCTGTAAAACGAACAGCTTATATTTAGTATTGTAGATAAATAGTATTATGTCATACATTGTTGTAACCAGGGTACATTTTCCTCAGTAAAGAAAGCAGGACCTGATTAGCCATGTAGACTAGAAACAATTACCCTATAAACCGTTGAGATATAAATTATAATAAGTATTGTCCTTAATTCAACATCTACATGTCTTCAAAACTTCTTTCATGGTCAATAAATGAGTATATTTGCTATCAAAGGTGTTCCTTGAATATCACAACATGTAAACATATACTTTCAAACTACGTATACTTTCTCAATTATTTGTTTCAGTTCGCATTCGTTTGCATATATAAGAATCAAACGTATTCCGCTGTTTGATAAATCCATACAAATATATTTCGGTTATGAATGGTAGTCAGGAATATGCATCTATTAAAGACATAACTGTACGTACCCGCATGTGGCGTAGTACACCTTCTGTTGGTGAGGATGAACAACATGGCAGACTTGACCGTCCACGGCGTAGACGGTGTGGACCATGGTGCGGGTGGTGTTGCACACGCTCTTCAGGTTGTAGTATTTGGGCTCAGAGCTGCAAGGTCAAGGTCGGGTTTCCAGAAAACTTGTATATATCATTATGTGATATTCACCAATACCAGTGATTAATCTATATGTGGAGATGTATATGTGATATAGATGCTTAGGAAAGTACGAAGGGAATTTCTGAAAGGTATGCGTTTGTTTTCATGATAATTCATGATGCCAAGAAGCAACTTCGTAACATTCTGTAATGAACTAAATACAACTAGACTGACATTTAAGACAGTTAGTTTTGTTGATTTGAAGTGTTTCGCTGAATACACCTAAATACAGCAATTCCACGCCAGTATAGTGGACATAAAACAGGGGGCGTGATAAAAAGACGTTGAGCCATTGATGGTAGATGCTCACAGTTCTCCGGAAGTACATATTGTGGACGACTTTATATAACCATAAGAACATTATTCGCTATTCATTATTCATTATTGCGGACATTTGTTAAACCGGACAATTTTGACACAAACTAATCCTTGTGATGTGTTACTCACTGTTTGTTCAAGAAGTATGTGTCTTGGTCCTGGAAGCAGGTGGAGGTCAGGTTGAGGTAGATACGCCAGTGGTCGTCGGCGTAGTACAGAGCCTCTTCGATCTCCTGTCTGTAGACAAAGTGAATATGTCAGACATTTCGACTTAACCGTACATAACCTATTATAACATATTCATTTGAAGTATAAGATATGTCCTACAAAGTGTAAAAGCCATGCATTTCGTCTCTACGGTACGTTAACTGTCGGAGCATATACACATCTCAGCTAATTTGACTTAAAGGCAAATGGTTTTAATATGTCAGACATTTCGACTTAACCGTACATAAACTGTTGTATGATACATTCGAATTTGAGGAATATGGTATGTCAAACAAAGTGAATATGTAGGAAATTCAGACATGTTAGGTACATACGGGTACATGTAACTTAACTTAACTTAACTTAACATGTAACTCGTTTTAACTTGATTTAATTCATATAGAATTTATTTTCGTAAGCAAAATTTTTCTAACGAAATGAAACGGTTGTCCAATACAGACCTGAACAGTATATTAATCGTTTCTAATATTTTAATGCACTTACTCGGGATATTTTCTTCCATCATTGCAGACAAAGCTGAGATCAAAGTTCTGATCAGAATGAAGTTGCTGGGAATAGCAGGCGGGCGTGGGGAGTGGAGGAAGTGCCGTCGTCATGGCGACGAGACTGACGAATGCCGCGATGCTGCAAAAGAACTGAAACACAAAGGGTTACATGTAATAACTGACTATGGTATACATATTGTTTGCTGTACACACTTGAGCTTACATCAGGTGTTGTTATTGCTCCCCAGATAAAGAGCTCTAAAGACATAACACATATCTGTGTTAATATACAGGAAAGTGCTATATGTAAATTAACAGTTACACGTGAAAAACACCATATTTGAAGACTCTTGAAGATGCGGGTTAGAACTGGTATTCAGCATCTTTGTCGTAAGAGGCGATTAACGGGATCTGGTGGTCAGGCTCGCTGACCTGTTTGGCACATGTCCTCGTATCCCAATTGCCTAGGTCGAAGCTCATGATGTTTGTCACTGGATTGTCTGGTCCACACTCGATTATTTACAGACCGCCGCCATATGGCTGGAATTTTCCTGAATGCGGCGTGAAACAAACCAGTCAACCAACATACTCGAACCATATTCTTTTCAGAGAGCAATTTGCAACATTACATTTAAATGTGTTCTCTCTGTGCCCGCAAGATGGAACACATTTCAATGTATCAACAGTTTTAATAGAATCAACAGTTTCAATAGAATAAATCCAATATAACTAAATACCTTTCCCATGGTAGGATGATGTGTGAAGCTCAGCTCTTGAAGTGTTCACAGTCGCTGGCTAAGATTGGGACACCGTCTCTTTATATAGTGTCGGCTCGTTCCCCGACCCACTTATCAGCTGTTAATAAAACTCTATGACGTAAGTATTTACCTCTTAATAATTTTTTGCATAACGTCAATCTTGTCAAAACTGTCATCATTTTTATGCATCTAATTCAGGCTTCGTTTGTATCTCTACATAAGCCATGTTATTCCACCTGTCATTCGCCTGATGAATGGGCAAGACGTCGTGATGCATGGTGAGTATATTTCCAAAAGTCGTTAGCCAATAATACTCCATATTATCTTCCGTGTACGTCATTCAATGCATCCATTGTTTTGAGTAAATGCAGGCACTCAAAAAATCGCTTCTTCTGATTGGCTGAAATATGGTCCTCCTTCTGAAGCGAGGGGAATAAAAGCAAGCGCACGCTCACAGTCAGTCAGCCATATCTGTACACAGCTACAGTAACTATTTAACATAATTTGTCCTTTGTTTATAAATATGGTGAGTATATATTTTGTGTCCTAATGTCTTGTTAAGCAATTTATTTATGCACGAAGAATTGTAACAAATTTATAACAAACAATCGTAGTTGTTGTAGTAAAAGTGGTGTAAAGTTTCTGTCTTGATATACTTAGTAGTTTAATTGGTGTATACATGCTAAATATTATCTGACAAGTGCAGGGTAAATTATTGATGTTGTTCTTGTTGCTGACTTAAATGTAACAGCATAATATAAAGGAAAATTCAGAATTCATATCAAGTCTCAACAAATGTTTCTCTCATATCTTCCAGCAGGTTCTCAAGACATTATGCATTCTCGTGTCTCTGGCCGCCGTCAGCTTGGCGTGGAATCGACCCGCCGTCAACGGGCGTTCTTTGGGTGGTTCCACATCCAGCAGATTCGCTAGCCTCCTGAAATCCAGAAAGTCTTCCTTGTTTGGGGCTCGCGTCCGTGACGGCTCCAGCATCTTCAGTCACCTCTCCTCCAAGACCAAACAGCCAATCTGCTACTTTGACAAGAATGGCGTCCCACAGTACGAGTGGCCGACCAAGGAGAAGCTGTGTTTTGACAAGTCCTACAAGTATCCTGTGTAAGTATTATATTTAATCACATCTTTTTGGTGCATTTTCCTAAAAATGTGTATATATATTCAAAACGTGATACATCTTTATGATATCTGATGTGTTTCTTTTTGTTTAGGCAAAGCTTCTAATGCCTATATCTGAATATGCTTCAGTATTGCTAATTTATGCCTTGAAGTTAGTTAAGGCGGGAAGTATAACCAAGTGGTAAATGTCATCGCCTGGCCGATGTGTTAGGCTCCGGTTTCATTCCCCGTGTATACATAGTTTTTTAGAAACAAACCTGTTATGAAATTGTGAAGTTGGATTAAGCTGTACCTGACTACCATGTAAGTTCTACAGTTGTCCATATGACAAAGTGTGTAAGTATGATGACTGGCTGACACTGATGGTAACGTGCTTGTTCCAGTGACCGTGTGTTCAGCGCCCTGGAGAATGACCCCGACGCAATGGAGTACATGTTGCTGGTGCAGGGCTGCTACCTCCACAACAAGATGAACGCCACTGGGTAGGTACAGATGATCCACTTGAACTACAAGAAAAAATCCGTGGAATCCATTGTCATTTCGAGATTCATATATCTATATTTGATTCTACTTTTTAGTTTTGCAAAGGTATATTCTAATGCAACGTTTTGCATTGGTTGATGTGACAATATTACCAGTGATGGGCAGTCAGGATTTGTGATCACACCTCCAAGTTCCATATTACCTTTTTCAATAATATTTTCTGGAACACGGTCACAAACTCCAGTCACAGAGATATTTATTCAAGAAGTAATATGTTTATACCATGGGCGTTTTAAACAACATAGTTTTTGTTAATTCCAGTCATTACCCCGCCTACCGCTTCAAGGATCTGTGTTCAGAGGACACTGAGCTCCTGGAGAGAATCTGGTGGACCAACACCCAGAGCGGGCGCCGAGAGGTCTGCTACGTCATCATGCCTGAAGCCCAGGGAGTGGAGGTCGCTCAATGCGGGTACGTCACACACTCGTCACCCTGAAGAAACGTTGTTTCATTAGAACGTGGTACAGATAACTGTTTTCCTTCAAATATATATTTCTGTGGAACACGGGTTATATATTGTTTATCATAAAATATTATTAAAACCATTAATTCTCCTTTCTCCAGAGGTCACTGCGTCATGGACACCACGGAGGTGAAACACCACTACTGCGTCCCCGACGGCATGGTTGAACGTGACATCTACGTCTTCTGTCCCGGCGAGATCAAGCAGTGTCGCAGAACCCGCGTCACCATCCCAACCGGATGCAGCTGTAAGAAGTACGAATGTCTCAAGTACCAGTTTGTGTAAACCGTGGTTTACACTCCAATTTAAAGTCGTAACTTTACGCACGCGAAATAGTGACGTAATCGCATGACTTAAGAACACCAAATGCATGTATGCTTACGCAGGTGCGAGATCACTCACTACATGTCTACACATTTGTCAGTGTTATTGTTATATTTGTGTCAGTCTACTGGCAACACAGGTTTGTAATTTCGTATAATATATATATTGTGACCTTCCAAATTACAGTTTTTTTAAAAATGATATAGTTGAACCATACAAAAAGACCTGGGGAGAATACATTTTGACGATGTTTGTCAACTATATCCTTTACAGTTTTCTAACACCATCTGTACATATATCATGCACGCTCATGTAAATAGTTTGTTTATATTGTACATAGCCTGTATATTTAATTATGGTGCCAACACAAAACCGCTCTGAATAGTATTTGTGCATTTTGTGATATTTCATGTGATTTGTACAGAATAAAACAAATTGAATTTAAACTTGCTGTTTACCAATTATTTACGATTAATATGGTCAAATATACTAAGTCTTACAATCTGGCATGACTGACTAAATAATGAACCCCACCTACACTCCATTTCCGGAGTCGAAGGATCAATACCTGGCCCCGTCATACGCTGCCGGGTGCTCGACATTAGGAGAATATGATACTGACTGGTCGTATGCCTGTTGGTTAATAGCTCGACATGGTTTTACAGAGAAATAGCACTATATATACACTACGCAGTTAGTCGGGGTTTACCTCTTTGGCCATGTGGACAAGGCGTCCGACTTTGAATCCGAAGGTCTGAGACTCGAATCCCGGTACGAAGCAATGTTTCTAACCGCTATGCTAGTACAAGCAGTTCATCGCACGAACATGCACCTGCACGCGTGGATATATGCATGTCTCTATATACATCCACTGATCAGCATCGCGATCTTTAACTCCATTTCATCTCTTTGTTTTACAGTATGTAACCGAGTTCCTTCTTGTGCTATATGTCTATATCAGTTGGAGCTGATGGTGCTAGTGAGATCTACGACTGCAAGGTGTCACCTAGTTAGCTATTCTGTTGCTTAACACTGTGTGACGGCGGTCTGCAAATAGTCGTAAATCACCTACAAAAAGCATAAGTTTCTGAAGACCAATTTTTGCCGGATCTCCACAAGTATCCTCCAAATTTGTCACGCCATGGTAAAAACTGAAAAATACCATGTCACTGATAAGAATTAACCTCACATAATACTTGGACAATAATTGCCACAGAATCTCAAGACATATATCGATTGTTCCCTGCTTTTCCAGTAACCTTAATATAAATGAAGCATACAACTGTATGGATGACAACTCTTGTTTATTACATAGTGCGACGTTTCAGTGTTGATTCTTACACCGTTATCAAGCTATGGAGCTGATGTATACATGTATGCTTGGTCCAGTATAAGTCTACGCCGAAACGTCGCTCTATGCAATAAACAAGGTTGTATTCTTCATTATTGACTCATCAAACAATTAACCTTGATATTATTGGTAACATTCTTCATACGTTGTTACTTTTAATCAATTATTTTCGTATATCTTAGTTTGATGGAAGTAAACTTAACCTGGTGTACATGCTTGGGCCATTTGCATTCCAGAAACACCCATCTATTAATGCAAGCTTTGTGATATCAGCCAGTCAAGTAACAAATTCTTATTTTAATTACCATGTCATAATGTCATACATGGCAAGACAGGTTACAATCAGTTTCACTGTACATGCCCATAAGTCTGTGGAGCAAAGTGTCCGAAGATGTCTAGCCCCAAATACCCGAAACAGTCGAAAAATGGCCATCACCACTGATCATATCCCGATACCCCGAACAATGAACTTCAACAACAGTAATAATCTCTTTACGAACAGTCACCATAAGCGGCAATATCCCTTTGAACAATGACCGTCAGTAACGACAATACCATCATTGTTAATGTACGCACCCAAAATCACAACTGTCAGCTAAAGAACATCCTTGAGCAACGGTCTTCCTTCACCTAGAGGAATACAGTCTACTTAATTTACAGCTTGGGTGAAGCAATATTTTGCCCCTAATAATATATCAAATACTACTTTAGTGTTTATTCCCGACACTTATCTAGCAGGTTACGGGTATAACTTTTCATTTTTCTCAACTTTCTGTTCAATAATCCTCCTTATTGTCTGTTGACGTTTCAGTGATAACGATGTAGAAACAACTGATCTGATTAATCAAGCATCATTTAAATGTCAAAACATGTACGAAAACTATCATACTTCTGGCAATATGCTTTTGGGTTATAATATATGCATACATCCATATCAGTCTGTCGCAAACCTGTCAGCTGAATTAATTACACTTTGAATAAAGTCTTCTGATGTTTTACCTAAAGCAAACACACAAGCACTTAATGAAATGACCGCTCTGTTTTTACTGGTAAAGCCGTGCACACTCTATTGCTACTAGTAGAGGTCTGCAGCCAGTGTAAGTCAGTCTTCATCCTGTGATTTATATCAAAATGCCTACGGCATATAGATTACACAATGCCATTTAGAAAGTGGTCAAATGTAACATAAAGTGTAATCCCAAATATAACATATGTTGCCTATGGAATAGTTGGAATCGTACAAATGACTAGCAGAGATGTTTGTGATTAGGGAAATGCCTTTGTTGCTTTTATACACAATACTATTCTAAAAATGTCTATACTATGCTCACTCATGGCATGAAGTCTACAAGAATTCGGTAGTTTGTCTGGAAGTACGGGACGCCAGATGCATTGACAACTAAACATCACCCAGGACAATCCCACTGAAACAACTTATACAAGTGTCCCTATTCCAACAGCTCCATCCTTTGATACATGTCACAACTTATACAAGTGTCCCTATTCCAACAGCTCCATCCTTTGATAAATGTCACAACTTATACAAGTGTCCCTATTCCAACAGCTCCATCCTTTGATAAATGTCACAACTTATACAAGTGTCCCTATTCCAACAGCTCCATCCTTTGATAAATGTCACAACTTATACAAGTGTCCCCTATTCCAACAGCTATACATCCTTTGATACATGTCACAACTTGGTGTCCCTATTCCAACAGCTCCATCCTTTGATAAATGTCACAACTTATACAAGTGTCCCTATTCCAACAGCTCCATCCTTTGATACATGTCACAACTTATACAAGTGTCCCTATTCCAACAGCTCCATCCTTTGATACATGTCACAACTTATACAAGTGTCCCTATTCCAACAGCTCCATCCTTTGATACATGTCACAACTTATACAAGTGTCCCTATTCCAACAGCTCCATCCTTTGATACATGTCACAACTTATACAAGTGTCCCTATTCCAACAGCTCCATCCTTTGATACATGTCACAACTTATACAAGTGTCCCTATTCCAACAGCTCCATCCTTTGATACATGTCACAACTTATACAGGTGTCCCTATTCCAACAGCTCCATCCTTTGATACATGTCACAACTTATACAGGTGCCCCTATTCCAACAGCTCCATCCTTTGATACATGTCACAACTTATACAAGTGTCCCTATTCCAACAGCTCCATCCTTTGATACATGTCACAACTTATACAAGTGTCCCTATTCCAACAGCTCCATCCTTTGATACATGTCACAACTTATACAAGTGTCCCTCCTCTTCCAACAGCTCCATCCTTTGATACAGCTCCATCCTTATACAAGTGATTCCAACATGTCACAACTTATACAAGTGTCCCTATTCCAACAGCTCCATCCTTTGATACATGTCACAACTTATACAAGTGTCCCTATTCCAACAGCTCCATCCTTTGATACATGTCACAACTTATACAAGTGTCCCTATTCCAACAGCTCCATCCTTTGATACATGTCACAACTTATACAAGTGTCCCTATTCCAACACCTCCATCCTTTGATAAATGTCACAACTTATACAAGTGTCCCTATTCCAACAGCTCCATCCTTTGATACATGTCACAACTTATACAAGTGTCCCTATTCCAACACCTCCATCCTTTGATAAATGTCACAACTTATACAGGTGCCCCTATTCCAACAGCTCCATCCTTTGATACATGTCACAACTTTTGAGTACAGTCGAGCATGCTCTTTTTCCAATATTTCATAGATCGTCAGACGTCTTGCTCAGAAGTGGTCAATAAAAGTTAAAACATCCAAGCCCGAATTTGTTCAGGTGAATAATTCACTAGCCTTTGCATATGTTTATGAGGGATGCAGGTTTTCGGCTACTAGTCATCAGCTAAGTAATACAGGTGTATATTGGTATGTCAACGCGACAACCCACTCCTTGGTTTAACTAAAGAAGAAACTGACTTCAGTCCAGTACTCGGGAACTTCCCTCCAATATGAAGGTGATTCTGATATTACAGAAACATATTGTTCGGCCCAGCACCTATATAAATTGTGAATACGATAGATAGAATGTCTAATAAGGGATGGTCTTAGTTTAGACATGGCTTTGTGGACCCTCGCTCAACTGCAAACAATGTGGAGAAGTTTTCCATTGTCCATCGCAATTTTGATTGCCTACGGGTTGTGTTTAAAGAGCTTAATTAAGATAAATGTAAACTTCTTTTTTAACACAAAAGGCGGGAGCTGCAGAAGTCTTGCGAACGTTGGACATAAGGGAGAGTTGAGTACTGGAAATTTCAAATCACTCCTCTTGTCATATAATCTGAAGATGTCATCTGTGTGTGGAATGTTTGCTACTACTCTACTGTATTTCAAGATTAACATATTGACGGAGTTTCATTTCAGTGCTGGTCAGTCCAGGTATACCACAAACAATCTCTATCAACTGTGTTTTATGCTCATGGCGCATAACATGCTCGTACATTTTACAAAATCATAGCTCGTCTGATGTTTCACGCATGGCATTGTAAAGGATATACATGTACAAGTACACAAACTTTGTGACTTACAAACCACTACGAAAACACTTTTCAACCAAAAAAAATTTCTTTTCCGAGTTCGTGCCTTTTTTAAATCTCAAAATCCCCGCTGTGTACTTTCTTTTGTACCTCTCTTTACAATGTGAATCACAACTGCAAATATATATTTCTATTGGCCAACATAAGCACATACAGTCATCAAACAGAAACTAATATTTTCACGATGCTTTTATTTTCACACATTTACATCTGTACATTATATACATGCGCGCACAATCAATGATGAGGTCTGTTTACACTGTACAAAGAAGGATCATATACATGTTCACAAAATTTACTATAGAAAGTATTTACATGGAATTCGCAAAATATTTACAATTGACATACCTGCTAACTTCAGACCAAGACTACATTCATGGTGCAAGTTGGAAAGAATCCTTATTTGAAAAATAGTTACCTGTGTACAAACTAGTATCTGTAATTCCCATTTATTTGAAACAATTTTGGTTCTAAAAAATCTTCATCCCGTGTCAAAAAAGAAATGACTGAAGAAAACGACTGGTCCATGGTTCAGGTTCATGTTGTACCAGTCGCTTATATAAAGTCATCCTTTAAAGAATCCTGTCGTGGGGACAGAAATATCCCCTGCAGCCACAGTAGCTGGGGAGGGTAACGCTCAGCTCCGTGAAGTAGCCCGTGCGTTGGTACTTGGCCCCGTTCTGGAGGAGGTTGTGCTGCATGCGGTAGGTGGGTGGGACAGCACGGGGATCGTAGAAGTTGTCTACGGAGGGGTCAAGAGCGTAGATGGGGTCAGTTTCGGGGAAGATTGCGGGGTCGGGGAAACGGCAGTAACCCAGGAAGTTGCGGTAGGTGATGCCGCGTTGAATGCAGTGGTAGCCGGTCACACCGTCGTAGCCAAGGTTACATTCTCCTCTGTAAAAACAAACAGGTTACATTAAGTATTGTAGATAGGTAATATTTAGATTCCAAAGAAATGATATGTATGTTGATATTACTTTTGATATTAATCATTCCTAATTTCGCAAAAATATGTGTACAATAAATGTGTATGTATGAATATGTACTGCACCATTGCATGCAAAGGATTATGTTCCTCTGAGCTTCCTTATAATATTTGAATTTAGATACTAAATACCTATTAACTACCCCGACAAGTTTTATCTTGATAACCATAACAGTGTACGTACCCGCATGTGGCGTAGTAGATTTTCTGGGCGTGAGGACGAACAACGTGGCAGACTTGACCATCCATGGCGTAGACGGTGTGGACCATGGTGCGGGTGGTGTTGCACACGCTCTTCAGGTTGTAGTGTTTGGGCACAGAGCTGCAAGGTCAAGGACAATAGAATTCAGTAACATTCACCAATATCAGCGATGAATGTTTTGTGAAGATGTTTACGTCATGGTGACATGACTGTGGGCTGATTGAAAGAACTAAGCGAATTTCTAAAATGTATGCTTTTGGTGTCATGATAATTGATATGGACACCAAGAAGAGTAAGTTTAATTTTACGCCGCTTTTAGCAATATTCCAGCAATATCACGGCGGGGGACACCAGAAATGAGCTTCACACGTTGTGCCTATGTCTTCGGCGTGACAAGCAAACGCTAGGCTACCCCACCGCTAAGGATACCAAGAAGAAGCATTTCGGTGATTACAGCGATGAATATTTTTCTGCAAAATGTCCTTTTCAATGACGAGGTTTTTAGAAAGCCATTGAAAGTTAATTTTCAAACATGCAAAACAGTAATTGTATATATGCAATCATTGGGACAATACTCGCTACTCATTATTCCGTATTGGGGGTATTTGTTAAACCGGACGATTTTGACACAAACTAATCCTTGTGATGTGCTACTTACTATTTGTTCAAGAAGTATGTGTCTTGGTCCTGGAAGCAGGTGGAGGTCAGGTTGAGGTAGATACGCCAGTGGTCGTCGGCGTAGTACAGAGCCTCCTCGATCTCCTGTCTGTAGACAAAGTTAATATGTCAGACATTTCGACTTAACCGTACATAACCTGTTATAATGTATTCATTCGAAGTATAAGATATGTCCTACAAAGTGTAAAAGCCATGTATTTTGTCTTAACTGCACGTTAACTGTCGGAGCATATCTCAGGTAATTTGACTTAAAGGCAAATGGTATGTTATATACATGTATAGTGAAAATGTCAGACATTTTTATTTCAAGTACATATATTGTTATGACATATACACGTGGCAGGTAATTCGACTTAAGGTACATGGGATCTTAGAAAGTTTATATTATGTCAGAAATGACAGAACATTTACTTATACACGTGTCCGATAAGTTGATGAAACGGTACATCATGAAGAAATTGACTCGTTACAATCTGATTTGATAAACATTCAATAAAGGAATAGCTTCTCTAACGAAATAAATACGACCTTTCCTGTGCCTTTCCAATCAACCACTGCTCAATGCTAAGGTAGATGTACTTACTCGGGATATTTTCTTCCATCATTGCAGACAAAGCTGAGATCAAAGTTCTGGTCAGAAGAAAGCTGCTGGGAATAGCAGGCGGGTTTTGGGAGAGGGGGAAGGGCCGTCGTCATGGCGACGAGGCAGACTAATGCCACGATACTGTATATAACCTGAAACAGAATGATTGCATGTTATTACAGTACACCCTTAAGTTTGTGTCATAGTAAATGGGACATCATATTGAGTTGTTCAGTAATTTAATGGCAGTAGTTTGAAACCTTTCAAGTCCTGGACAATCTTGGTTTAAAACTTTCTAGAAAAAATGGTTCAGTTGAACGATGCCCTTTAAACATTAAACATTACTACCTTTGGAACAGTAGCTATAAATGCATTCATACCTAAGTGTAGATCGGAGTATCGCCAGAGTATTTCTAAATGGTAAAATGCCACCTTTAACGTAATTGTCTCACGCAATAAGAATATATTCATTTCTGTCAGCAATATCCATCATTACACACCAAAACCGCTCTCAATACGTTAAATCTGAAATGTATTTCAAAGTATTGCGTTTTATAAAAGATAAATTAGATAAAGAATTATACCTTTCCCATGGTAGGATGATGTGTGAAGTTCAGTTCTTGAAGTGTTCACAGTCGCTGGCTGAGATTGGTCCAGTGTCTCATTATATACTATCGGCTCGCTCCCTCCTCTCGTGTCACGTGACAGCTGTCAGTCAAACTGTGTGACGTTGGTACGTCATCCACTGCCGCCACTGCCGCAATAGACATCCCCGACCTACATGTTTCCGGATTGTTTGAAATGATAAATCAAGATGTATCCTTGTACGTCAGAGAGACATAATTAGTCAAGTGCGGCAATCTGCCAATCAATCAGGTTTTTATTGTTTCCTTATTTTGCTTCGGCCTTGCTTAAGAACATAAACGTCATATGTTAGTGTTTTTCTTGATTATTATTTTTCTTAACATTATGTTGACTTCAGTGTCATCACCCGTAGACAGACAATAACGTCTGTATGTTGATAAGACAATGAGCTTCATGTAGTGTTTTGTTGTTAGGTGTTTTTGTTTACATCGTAATATTTTTGGTGGCATTTATTGGAACGAATTAGGAAAAAATACTGGAAGTGAAGTGAAATGAGGTGAAACGTTGTACTTAAGAATATTTCGCTTATATGACGACGTTCATGCGTGTGCATGTGTGGCTGCTTGAACTAGCCTAGACTTAATTTGGGGGGTTTTGTGCTTGCTCTCTGAGATACCATGCCGCAGTTAAGCATGAATACCCCACTCAGACACATTATACTGACTCCTAGCCGCCCAGTCCTTGTTGTACCCATTAATGCCGATCGCAAGGTAGGGACCATATTTTAACGTCATTAATGCCGAGCGCAAGGAAGAGACCATATTTTAACGTCTTTAGGTATGACGCGGCCGTGGATCGAACCCGCGACCTTCTGATCTCCCGACGGACGCTCTAAACACTACCCCACGGAGGCGGTCGAAAAAACATTGGACAACAGATCCGAAATAGTAGGGAATGAAATTAATGGCTAAAGTTAATATTGATGATACTGTTTCCAACAAAGTGTAAAGAATACACCCAGACGCACACGCACACGCACACCCACAAGTAAGATGTTATGTGAAGAGTATCACAATTAAGATTTTAATTCAAGCATGTCCTACAGTGGGTATTTTGGTCATAGTTTATTGCTTGGTGTGTTAAATTGGAAATTTTTAATGAGACACCTTAAATTTTGTAACAAAATATCGTCAACACTAAGAGAATGCCAGCAGGTTACAGAGTGCATAACATCCACACACCTTATATCTGAAATTAGATGTAGGAGTCATTGAATACACCTCGTCATTCATACGGTGTCATTATCGTTCCTCTGATATCCTAATATCCCTGTCAAACGACTTAAATAACTCAAGTCGATAAGATATACGCGTTAATTCTTTCAAATATGAGTTTGGCGAGAAACACATTCCTTACACTTTGTGTAAGTATGTTGTAGGATATTCTGATTTATTCAGTCTATTATCCATATTCGGCTGGGCAATACATTGCAATAATATCTCGTAAGCATGCTTTGTAGAAGAAGTGTTCATCTTGTTAATATATATATTAATAAGAACACCATGCCCAAGATATATATATAAGACTGAGTCGAGATACTAAGCGGCGAAAGATCTTGTATGCACAAAGGAGCTTTTAACAAGCACGAATATCTGGACTTAATCTTTTATAAATTATACTAATTGCTTATGCACCTGACAATAGTATTTGCTTTCATGTGTATACAGTTTTGAGGCTATTTACTGCAAAACACACCAGAACATATGGCACAGGTCAAAATGAAGAACTGTATCAGTCATCACTGTGTCACTGATGAGTAAGAATTTGGTAACGTTCTTCCTATGTCAACCATAAAACGGTTTGAATGTTTCGCTGTGGCCTTGTATTTTGTAATGTCGATCACACAACCTTTGATCATGACCATTAGCAAAAGGATTAGTGCTTGATGGATAGAGCATTCTCGATTGTACCTCAAGAATTAACACATATTAAATTCGGTGGGAGAATACGTATTTAGCTGTCGGGCTGCACTAATCACGTTTATTCGTGATTTCAATGAATTTTAATATCAGAATTATACATTTGTATTTGACATATCCCTTGGAATTTGAGGATGGGTTTCAGCATTTCAAGCAACGTTTCCTCCATAGATAAATTCATTTGTCGTGTTGATAATTAATAGCGCAATTATAATACCTCGTTCTTCAGGATGGCATATAACATGAATCCATCGCGTAACTGACGCCAACATGACGACAGCTGACGTCACATTGTATAGATAACCATGACCCCATCACAGTTCTGTTTGGCCAGCTTATCAGCTGCTGTGCCTGTAAAGTGCAGCATTTGTGCGGCGTGTCAGAGGGCAGGTAGCCTGGCTGTGACGGATTACATGTCGTAACTGACAGTCGTGTCTCTGTCACAGTCCCACACGCGACACCTGTAGTGCTTTGAGGTCGAACATTGACAATGCCCTCCAACAGATACTACTTACCTACTGCATACTTTAGAACTAAATAAAACTATTAATTCCCATTAATAAATACCCCTTGAACATATAATCAAAATTTGTTTTTCGTCAATATTGAATTTACCATTAAATATTTGTTTGGAAGAAGAAAGTATGGACCACGGGCTCATAATTTCATGCTCTTTAACGATTTCAACACATAAATCTTTTTTAATAAACGTGCAAATGTTGCGAAAAGCTGACATGAAGTACAGGGAAGTCCTTGAACATTTGATTCATAAATTAAGCTCCAGCGTGACAGTTTGTGTGTTTAACCGTTATAAGCCTGTTGGTTTACTGTTGTCAGCGTGTCTCAGTTGTGTGGTTCAACTTGTTAATATAGACGCTATAATAAGTTCACAATCGTTTGGGATATATCATGCTAAAGGGGCACTGGTGTGGTTACAGTGTTCGCTCGTCACGCCAAAGGCCCGGGTTCGATTCCCCATGGGTGCAATGTGTGAAGCCCAAATCTGGTTTCCCCCACCGTGATATTGCTGCTACATTGCTAAAGGTGGCGTAAAAACCAACTCACTCACTCATGCTAAACAGGTTCATAGAAATGATCAGAATATATTTGTTAACTGTTTAATCAGTATGTCTTGCGTTGTGGTCACTGATTTTGTACATGGCATGCATGGTGGGGCACGTACTTTGTTCATACATCTTAGGAGGTGGTGGGGGTGGTCATTCCCAGTGTACATGCTTCTCCATATATATCATCATCACACACCTCTCTCTCTCTCTCTCTCTCTCTCTCTCTCTCTCTCTCTCCTCTCTCTCTCTCTCTCTCTCTCTCTCACTCTCTCTCTGCCTTCTCTCTCTCTCTCTCTCTCTCTCTCTCTCTCTCTCTCTCTCTCTCTCTCTCTCTCCCCAGAAACTATGCCCATGCCGAAGCAACATAGACATGTCGTCCCAGCATGATATACGGGACCGGCTTTGAGCATTTTTTTCGTTGAAGGCAAATCGTGCCTCTTTAGCCAAGCTTTGATGTCATCCTTCCTATTGGCGGTTGTTGGGCGCATGTCAACTTGCTTGCTATGATATGGAGCGTTGTCCATAACAATATCAGAGTTGGGTGGAATATTGGGTATCAATTTTTCACTCAACCATTTTGAGAAATTCTCAAACTTCATCTCATGGTGATAATCTGCCGTTTTGAGTTTTGCGTCAAATATTAACAGTGCATTTGGCATAAATCCGTTCTCAGAACCTGCATGCACTACTATCAGCCGAGATCCAGACCCAGATGGTGGTCGAACCCCACCTATATCCATGTCACCCTCCAGTTGCCAACATTGTGGGACAGTGTGGTGTACATGTAACCACGTTTCATCAATACAGATGATTGGGCGGTTTGCAACTCGGTATTTTTTATGTTCGTAAGTATTGCATTCGTTTTGCAACTATATCTTTCCTTTCCATGACTAACTTGCGATTTGACTGAGGTTTGCGCCATCTAAATCCCATTTGCTTCAGAGCTAACCATAAACATTCTCCAGAACCCGCCTAATTGAGATCTGTCTTTTGAGATGAGTTTTGCACAAACTGGCAAATTGCGCACTGGTTGAAATCATCGATTTCGGATTTAATCACAGGACGATTTCGCGACTTGCTTGGGCTAACGAAACTACCCTCCCCATTTATCACGATCGACACCTTCTGCTAGGATGTGAAGAGAGGGCTAAACCGGTATCATTGCTGGCTTTTAACAGTGCCTGTTTCGTAGTTGTACATTCTTTCTCCATGTTCTTAATAACATTGTATGCCACTTCTCGGGTCTGAGAATGTATTATCTGACCGTGCTTACCAAACTTTGACATGCTTAATTCTATCGAAATATATATCTATATATCCGAATTTTACCGACTTGTTACACCGACCACGCGAGAGTCTTATGAGCAAGGTGTGTGCAGCTACGCGCGGAATCAGTTTCATCGTCATGTCGTAAACGCGTTCTCTGCGCCGGTCCAACTTATCCTTGTTTGCCAGTAGATACAATTTTACCAAAGGTTGACACATATACGCCACACGTGCATTTTTACTAAACAGTCCATCCATCCTGTCAGAAAAGAACAATTTCATACGTTACAATTTAATTAGATCTAATTCCAGCAGCAGAGTTTTTGATCTAACCCTGAGGGGGAAAAGGCGTGTAGAGTTTTCATTGGTATAAGGGAGGTAACTCTTTCCCAATAAGAATTACCGTTGTCTTTTCTGCTCGTTTTTAACTTGGCTCATCAATTGAAAATTGGTTATTCATTATACTTACATGAATTCCCTGTCAATAAAGAAACATTAACATACGTTTATTAGATTTTATTACAGTAGCAGAACTTTGGCTCATACTCGGGTATGCTGTGTCTCTCTGTATACGTCGAATTAAAGAAGCTGTTCTCCATAAAGTTTGTTCAATATTGTACTTCCCAACTTGAATCTTGAATGTATTTTCTTTCAAGCCAATTGTACAATTGACAGAGGACTCGTTACTGATTACACATTTATAAGTATAGATTTAAGGTTCTCTGCCACGAATGTGTAAATAGTTTATGCTCGTAGAGAATTAGTCATCACTAAAATACATGTGTGCTGCATTACAACTGCATGTGCAGTGTTCTTGATGGAGTGCACGTACGTGTTCACGTCGTTCCAGAGTACATGTAAATACCTGGTCATCGGAGTATCCATTGGGACACTTATTTGTCCCATTATTTCTTCCATGTATTTGTTCCGTTAATAGTTATCGCTTGATATATTATTCTTGAAGAGCATCTATTCCAACACGGTCAAAGGGGAGTAACTCTGTGTTCAGCTTTTCACAATGATACCGATTCAGTTGCCGCAGTTGAAGGTGTTAACGGCAAGTAGTGGACAACGTATGGTACTATGTACATTACACTGTGTGGTTTTATGCAATGGGGTATATATATCATGTTGAAATCGCCTGATGAGGAATGGCAGATCCGAATGGCAGATATAGATGACCCATGGCATAAAACCACTCAGTGAAATGTACATAGCACCATAGTCACTATTTGCCGTTAACACCTGCCATTATAAATTCCTCGAATCACTATGGTTTTTGTCATGGTTACGAATCCCCCAAAGAATTCTAATCAGTTATAACCGTGACAAGAACAACCAACCAATCTGTCTATAAGATCAGTTTTGCATACGATATCATGGTACTGACAAAAACCTGCGGCGCTAAAGAAAGAGTGTCGATTTTTTTATGTAACACTGTATAAATTACATGTAAGAGAACAGTTGATACATTTGATTAAGTGTAATTTGCCATCGCTCATACCTGCTACAGGAGAGTAATCTATGGCTAGGAAACTATGTGTAAAGCTAACTTTCTTTAGATTAATGAAGACTCGGTTACGAAATAAAAGTTCAACCATATGTCCCTACCTTGTTTGACATAACAGGAGACGAATATGCCAATGCGAAGCCGTGTATTATGCAGGTTTTACAAGTTTTAAAGTTTTAAATAGATATATATTATTTTGAAAACTTGTAGAAATATACAGAGAGCTGTTTAAGTACCATGACAGTTCATTTTTATGCAATATCGCTGTCATATATTTATGTTTAAAATATATCAGATAGATGATGAAATCGTCTGGGAGGTATAATATATTTTGTTTATGACTTTGATTTGTAAGATACATACATTAATTATTATCAAGCCGTAATCTCCAGTCCCAAGTTACGCTTCCCACTTTTAATCATACTTTGCCAAGTGAAAAATGTAATGCTGTGAGCATAGTCTATTTCACAAGCAAGTGGTATAAGGGAGGTAACTCTTTCCTCATCAGAATTACCGTTGTCTCTGCTCTCCTGTGGAATGGGTACTCGGTGTTATGAAACTGGGGTCATAAATTATATTTTGGTTTATCAATACATTTATATGAATTACATTTTCTATAAACAAAACATTTGATATTTTCGTTTCACATATACCTTTTATAGGATCCAAGTGACCCTAAAAATTTAACTGAAACCAGCAAACGAATATGTATATTTCTGAATGAGACGGTTTGTATTAGGGCAAAATCTAATTATGTTAATTATAGCATGTTTCTACATGCTATTATGCATGGATTGTGTATTTGCTGAATCCTAAAGAAATGCGCACGTGGCATACATTCAAATTTTGCAGGCAGACATTTTCCATTCGCACATGGGGAATCAGATCGGAAGTGTCAGGAAGGAATCGCACACGTGGAACAATCTGATTCACTTCAGTGGCAGAGAAATGTGAAAGAGCAAAATTCAATTGCAATCCTTACAAAAAAGACTTATAAGATCGATACAAGTGCAACTACTATGCATGGCTTTCTCCTTTGTACGTTTTCAGAGAAATATGTTTCAGTTCCTGGAAAGTAGGCCGATCGAAGATTCGCAACACAAATGTCGATACAAGAGTTGCATAACGTTCAGGTGTTACTTGGATACCACATAACATTCACAAGCAGGGTGGATGCAAGGTAAGCAATATGGCTGCTCGTACACCAAGCAACTGGGCTTTGCTTTCTAGATTGTCTAGTGAAACTACATGGCATATTCATATACCATTTGATATACCGTGATATATTATCGTGACGTGTTTATATCATAATTAAGTATTGGGCAATTTACGTTTAGGATTAAGGGGAGTGATGTCGGAATGCAAGTTGAAAAGCCCTGAAATGGTTCGGGCCTCAACGTAATTTAGGAGGTGGTGTTGACAAATCTGCCTCATTATCATGAAATGTAATCATCTGTAGGATTATATCAAGTAGTAAAGGATTACATCAAGGTACGCTCTTTCATTGTAATACATAGGCAATGGATGAAACAGCGAGTGGTGGCCAGGCTTATGTGAAGTTATGTTGTATACGGGCTCTGAAGATGTGTTGAGGACAGTACGTATACACACGTACAATTCTATATTTCGAAACATTACGTATTAATTTTAATTGATTCGTTTGTGATAGTACATGCTGGGATAGGTCACCGCGCAAAATAAAACATTCATGAAGGGTCGCGCTGTAAAGAATATTATGTAGTGGCAAAATGTATGGATATCAACTTCGCTTAGTTCATAAGAGCTTAAATAATAAAAGTTGTCATCCATAAAATTTGTCATAATTATTCTTTCCAACTCCTCAAAATGTCACTCAAAGAAGTATTATATATTCAGGCGATATCACGTCGTGATCTTCAAGCATTTAGATAGTAAATTGTAACCTAAGTATAATTACGTTTGTGTTTTGTTCTTTCATTGAAGGTGTAGTCCATGTTTAAAAGGGGCGGTGGGGTAGCCTAGTGGTTAAAGCGTTCGCCCGTCACGCCGAAGTCCCGGATTCGATTCCGCACATGGGTACAATGTGTGAAGCTCATTTCTGGTGTCTCCACCGTGATATTGCTGGAATATTGCTAATGCTAAATGAGGCATAAAACTAAACTCACTCACTCACATTCCATGTTTAAAAAAATTATAGCGTCTGCATTAAGTCTTCATGTATATTTCTTCTGTCGTTACCTTATTTTCCAAGCATTAATGTTCTTATGCAATGTATAAATGCTGACCTTTATGTTGCCATGACGATATCGAGTTTCAGTCGGTTTTGTGTTTTGTTCTGTTTTGCCATATACTATGTCGCGATTCTTATTAAGATATGTTTGAATTTCAATGGAAGATATTTTATGGTACCGACATTTTATTAAAAAAGGAACTGTGATTACGTTTAGTAAGCACTTATATAGTATTAAACGTATACATTATGAACACAAGTGTAATAGTACAAAACGGCTGATACCGGATACCGTAGGCATCCTGCTTCTGGAGACAAATAATGTGCTGTTGTCGTAATGTCTTAACCACTGAACCGATATACTCTTACACTAAATTATTCTAGATTACTTTTTACAAACTGTTGCAGGAATGTGTCACGTTAAAAGAGGCTGTAATTCAATTCCGCGAAAGTACATGCAATTTCAATTACATAAGAAAACAAATTCGGTATAATATCATTAGTCCGTGAGTGTATAACACCATTGCCACTCTTTTGTTAACTCAAAACTCCAACATTATTCGAGGAACGATTGTATCAATTGCTAACTAGCTCTCCTTTATATGTTCAAAACGTTTTCGTTTTATTGCTTAAAAGGACGTATAACGGTTTGACTTCTTTTCCTTGTTTGTTCACAGCGATAGTAGGCAGAAAACTAATTGTGTCAAAAATCGATCTGGTCTGTTATCAGAATGATTGTTGTGCACGGGCTTCTATTTTCTGTCGGGTAGCTGCGAGACCTTATTAGACCGAAGCGAAATTAACGCGAGGAGTGCTTAAGTGCACACCCTTAGTACGATTACTATTCATGTCTGTACATGCTATACACTGTGGCTGAACAAACACAGTGTAAGTTATAAATAATCTAGTGATTGCGTAACATGGTTTCCAAGAAGTAGATGTCTATAGCGAGAATGATAGCCATATATGAACAATTGCATAGGACAATATACAAAGCGTCGTTGTTCTATTATAAATGAATGTCTTACTGGACTGAAAACAAATGAAGGAAAACTGACCGGTGGAAAGAAGGTAATACAAACAGTGTGTCGCTCTGCAAATGTCTCACTGTGACGGAGAGGCGTTGGGCTGGCCTTTCTAGTGGTTAAAGCAGACGACCCGGGTTCGATTCCCCACATGGGTACAGCGTGTGAAGCCCATTTCTGGTGTCCCCCATTTCTGGTGTCCCACCGTGACGGCTCGGTTCTTTTCCCACAGAATCCCAATAGGACGATAGATACAAGTACAGAAATTATTGAGAATTTAAAGATTGAAAATTTTTAATTTTTTTCACTCATAACTCAATTATTAAATGTGAATATTAGCAGAACATAACTCCAGATTCAAAGACAGGTGAACAGTTAGTATTTCGTCAAGTCACCATGGGCAGCAATGCAGGCTTCAATGCGGAGGGGCATACTACTGATCAAAGAAGTTAGAAAGTCGTGGTCCATCCTGTCCCAATATCGAACCACCTCTTCTTTCATTTCAGCAATATTTGTCAGATTTTTCTTATTGACACTTTCCTTCATAAGTCCCCAAACATTTTCTATTGGATTTACGTCAGGTCTATAGCTTGGCCAATCTAATAATGTCATATTTTGGGTACGAAACCAGGCCTGTGAATGCTTTGAACGATATTTTGGGGAGGCCATAATCCCGTACCATCATTGTATATACTACTATCGAGTTGCATGCAAAATTTGACGAAAATCGGTCGAATAGTTTCTGAAATATTGACTTTTAAGTGAGCATGGGGTCGGTCGGGAAAAATCAAGGCCTTTTATAAGAATCTCATTTTCGCTAGGGCTACCCATTTTTTCAGCAACCACAAACCCCATATTCGACCCGATACCAAGACAGGTATGGAAAAAATTGGCACCACGCAGACTGTTTCCATAGCCGACAGCAAATAGTCTAGTTTTGCCCCGATTGTATAGTTTTCTAGACAGACCCTCCGACAGCTCGCCTAGTATTTTTGCAGATGCACAGCCGTGGGCTTGGGGTTGCAAAAGACGAATGGAGTCGTAGACTTGTCTAGGCCCGTTTTTGTATTCCAACTGCTTTTCATGGAATTAGTGGTACGGAAAGTAGGGCGGAAAGTAGTCTGCGTGGCTCAATGTTTAAAATTGAGCCCTTGGGTGGACTTGGTCCAGTACCATCATTGTATATACTACTTGATCGGTGATGGAATTCCTCGACTTTTCTGCCAACCCATTGCATGCAGCTCAGTTCTAATTGTCTCCTTACAGACAGCCACAGTTCCTCTATCAATCATATCCAGCCTTAAGTTTTCTAAACTCCTTCGTTTGTTTTTAGAAACAAGAATACCAAGCCACCTCCTGTCACCGACAGTCAATTTTCTGGGCCTCCCTGCGCCTCCCTGGTGCTCAATGCCATATCCATTTGCAATATTTTTCAAACACGATAAACAGTGGACAAAGGGATGCCTGTTCTACTTGAAATCACTTTAGCTGATCTGATGTCCTTGTTATAATACTCTAAAATCAACTTCCTCTTCTCTAAATCATCCATACTGAGGATCACTGAAAATGTCGTCTGCTAGCAAGTAAACAAAGGGGATAAGTCAGCTTCAAAAATAGAATTCAACATGTCAGAAGGTATAATCTAATGAATTTGTTGTCTGAAAGGTATGACACAACCACATTACCAGGCAACACCAAGGTAAATCGCGATTTCACATTCTCGCGATACTTGGATTCTTTTGGTTACCTGTGGATATGTGGTTTAAAGGAGTTTTTTTCATAAAATCATTCAATCTAGCGATACATGAAAGCACAACCGAATTTTAAGGACTGGACCAGTTTCACGGATCGTGTAATTAGGTCTGACCTGTTGGAACTATCTCCTGGAATATGTTACACAAAGAATATGGACCAGGTAGCCCTCGTCGTGCTACGGGTTACGTCGTGTTATATATACTGTTGCATGTCACAAAATGAATTCTTGTTTCAAATATAGCAACGTTTCAGCTTTTTCATATGAGTGTTGAAAAGTAATCAATCCTACCTTTAATTGTCACCTGCTTGCAAGAATAACCAATTTATGTGATATTTCAGGAGACTATGGATTCCCAGGATTGGCGTAGGATACAAAAGAATTGGACCTATCTTAAACATGAGCTTCACCTGGACGGTGGTAGTGACATACTCAGCAAGCTGTTCGAAAATGGCTCACTCAACGACAGCGAGTATAAAGAGATCAAAAGTATTTCTTCTGAACGTGAACGGGTTGATAAACTACTGCTCACACTGAAACATAAGCCACAAAACGTAAAAGCGTACGAACGTTTCTGTGACGTTGTAAGGGAAATCCAGCCACACATAGAGGAGAAACTTGCAGCTACCCCTGATGACGATGCATATTTGCAAGGTAAATTCCTTTTGATCATATACTTGACGGTATGTTAGTAACATTTGAGACAGTAGAGAGAGAGTAGTTAGGTTTGATATAATGCTGTTTTGAATTCTATTTCACTTATACTTGGTACATTGGTGAAACCCACAAACCTGTAAGCATAACCTGGACGAACCGGGATTCGAACCAATAAACACATGTTGTCACCTCTTTTTCATGTGGACCAAGCGTCCGACCTCGGATCAGAAGGTCCATGGATTTAATCCCGGCGCTGGACTTGGGAATTTTATGGCCGCTACATTGGCGCCATCCGCGGGGCTGACCACTTTCATATCAAATTTGAGCAAAATAAGTCTCAGCACCCTATTTCACTATGCAGTCCGGTATGTGCGTCCGCCCGCGGATCAGATCAGATCAGGCCCATGGTTCTAATCCCAACATGGTAAATGTTATGGTCGCTAAATGTGATATAAACCGGTTTCTTTTTGTAAGACGTCCAGGACGAAACCACAAACGTCATCGTTATAAATGTTGTTTTCTGTAAAAAAAAAAACCCGGAGAGCGTAATCCTGTTGTTACTAAGTATTTTATTTTCTACAATATTTTATTCATTGCTCACAGCTAATCAACCGCAAACAGAAGATGTCATCAGGGATGCTCTGATTGATAAATTTATCAACCGAAGAGGTTCCACATGTCCCCTTCCTGATCTGAAAGACGTTATCAAGGAATGTGTGGCGAAGGCAGGAGTTAACTATGACTGGAATGACAAACAGCTGAGGGAGTTCATCACACAAGTATTTACTGACGTAACATGGCAACAGCCTTCAAAAAGGGAAATGTATCCTTTCAATGTTGAAGTCCTATAATTACGAAATATAAATATTTTATTAACTTTACAAAAACATTTTAACAATGTTCATCTTACCTGTTCATCATGCTCTGTCTTTCTTCAAGTTTCCTTAACCCTACCAAGACCGTATTTTAGAAACTTACAAATCAGACCTTCACAGACACCTACAAGTACGTAAATACACTGATCAAAACACTTGAGTAAAGTGTCCCTTATTGCTATTTCCTGTCTACCACTTACAGTGCAAGTAACATGTGTAAATTGTTTGAGCAAGAAGTATGTTTTTAAATAAAACAGAATGCCGTTTTTTTCTCCAACATGTATCGTTCTTTACTCTTCAGGAGATTGTAAAGCGGTACATATGACGTCATTACATATTCATATTGTGAGGTCATAATAGGGACAACGTTCTACTGAGCGACAAGGTCACAGCTTCTGACAATGGTTTACATTAGTTTGTAACTAAACAGGTCTATGAAGTAGTGTTCTTTGCAAATTCGTTTTTACTTTGTCCATTTTGAACTTGATAAAAGGAAATATGGTAAGTTTAACATATTCCTTTCACGCACATATATATATATATATATATATATATATATAAACTAACGGGCAAAAGAAACTTATCACTTTTAAATCAACGTTTTCGCAATTACAGATACTGCCATAAAGTTAAATATTTTCAGAAACATTCGCCAAAACACATTCTGTGGTCGAGTAGCAAGGCATAAGTCCGTGATTAAGTGAATTTCGTGTTGGCATGAACATTTTTAAAACAGCATAAATGGACTTTGCTGAAAATACCCGTGCACAATTGTTGCATAAATACCGACGTGGAACAGTGCAACCATGCAGTATCAAAAAGAACATCACAGAAATGCCGAGACTTTCACAAGCCAAACGTGACAGAAGGCCATTGGTATGGCAGAAATGGGGGCCTCACAACGTCACATTGCAAGAGTCTTCAATTGCAGCCAAGCAACCATCAGCAACTTGCATTGTTGAGCCGTTACCAACAGACAGGCCAGACACAAGACCGTCCAAGAACGGGTAGACCAATGGTTACCACGTCAGCTGAAGACCGCTACATCCGGACAATGCACCTGCGGAACAGATTCGTCACGGCGACGTCAACGGCGGCGACGGCCTTGGGACACCCCATCAGCAGATGAACCGTACTACGACGACTCCGTATGGCTGGCATCAGAGCTCACCGTCCCTTTCGTGGAATGGCCTTGACCCATCAACACTGTCAACGCAGGTTACAATGGGCACGAACTGTACGTCGGTGGCAGCGACGTGATTGGGAGAGAGTTCTGTTTACAGACGAGAGTCGCTTCAATATGTTCCGAAATGATGCGCGAGTTCGTGTTTACAGACGTAGGGGTGAGCGACTGGCGCCAAGCTGTGTCCAAGAGGTGCACCCTTTTGGTGGAGTTGGTGTCATGGTATGGGGCGGGATTTGTGGTCAGCAGAGAACACGACTTGTCATCCTTCATGGAAATTTGACTGTTCAAAGATACAGAGACGAAGTCTTGAGACTAGTTGTGTTACCATTTGTGCGTCAACAGCCTATGGGTTTTATCTTGCAACAGGACAATGCACGTCTGCATACTGCCAGGCTCGTACAAGACTACCTGAACAACTTGAACATCAACGTATTGCCCTGGCCAGCAAGATCTCCGTATATGAATCCGATAGAGCATCTCTGGGATCATCTTTATAGACAGTTAAGACAACGACAACCTCCACCAGCAAATCGACAGCAGCTCGAACAAGTTCTCTTGGATCTGTGGCACAGAATTCCTGCTGACGTCATCCGGCAACTAATGTCTTCCATGAGGAGACGTGTTTTGGCATGTATCGATTCAAGGGGTAGTCACACACGCTACTGAAGGCTTGGACAGTTCCATAATGTGACTTGAAACACATCTTGTGAATGATCTGTGATTGGGTAACATTTCATTTTGAACCAACGTCTCTTGTGCTTGATTCCGTGACCAGATTACTATTGATTGGACATTGGTGATTCTGTTTAATGTTTGGTAAATGGTTAATTTTTGTATAATAAACAATATTTCTATCATATATGTCTTGGTGTCTTCTTATGAGCCACAACATCAGGTGATAAGTTTCTTTTGCCCATGAGTTTATATATTCCTCTTTCGCCATTAACATGTGTAAATATACAGAAAGTTTTCTCACATACCATTCTTCCATATTATAGAACCAGAACTGGGCCTCATATCGACGCGGACCAAAGAAAATGTCAAACTGATGCAAGTTGACGACCTTTGTGGTTTCCTCAACCATCATCCTACAATTGGCAAGAAGGACGTTGTCACAGCAACATGCAAAGACGAATGCATCACTGGAGAAGTATTCCTTTCACTGGAGGAGAAAGACATAAATGAACTGTTCCCTTCCTTGAAATTTGGGGAGAGGCGTGCCTTGTCATTACTCATTTCAAACATTAAATCACAGTCTCTTCCCTCTGAAAACACGAACACGGACGAAAGTGACATTATGCCACTAGACGGGCCAAAAGAAAGCCCGTATCAAGAGACATTAAGGAAGTTTGACCATCCAGTAGAACCATGGGCCAAATATATGAAAGGAAGAGTTGTGAACACTGACTTGCCCCGTGGCAACATGGTGACGCCGGTCAAATATTTTGCTAATATTGAACAGTCAGGAGACATGATTCAGCAAATGGCAGATGTGACAGTTGCATTTGCTGCAGCATGTATGAATGAAAGGATAAATGGAACAATCTACTTTGGTATATGTTCAGGTGGTACTCTGGAACTACATCCTGGAGAAGTTGTTGGATTCAACCTTGACAGGGAAAAATGTTTCAGTGGAATCAAGAACAAAATAAAATTTGCCTTTGAAGTTAGACAGCATGAGATTGTAGCTCAAGTAATACGAGATCCAACATTTGTAGAAGTCGTTGACAAAAGTAACACTGACATCCTCCATTATGTTATAGAAGTAGATGTTGTTCCAATAAGTCATGTCGTAAACAATGAAGTGTTCCTTATCAACTCAAAATTTCCCAGTGGAAAGAAGAATAAACAGAGACTGTTTCGATATACAGATGGCGCTATAAAAGGCATGAAGGTAGAGACCTTGTACTCTTCACATCTAAAACTGTCAGGGATTTAACAACTTTACGTCAAGTCCAAGAAGAGAAGACACAGGCACCTGAACGTACCCCAAACCTCAGAAGTAAGTTTCTCAACCTGTTTACTGGCGGATCTGAAATCCTAGAAGATGATGTTTATCTTATGTTGCTGTTTAGTCCTCTTGGTGAAAAAATGGATGCAGGTTTCATAGAAGAAAATCTATCATTCGTCAAAGACATAGATGCAACAGCAGTCTTTGACTTTGGACCTGAAAGTGATACTAAAGGCTTATATCATTATGTGATGAACGAAGAAAGAGTTTTGCAGGTCTTAACAACAGACAACTTTGATAAGAATGGAGGTGAAAATCACGCTGCATTTTTGGAGAATCTTCAAACGTCTTCCATGAAAACGTGGACATTTTGTAACGGCTATGAATGTCTGGGGCAGCATGCAATGGGACCATTTGAGTGGAAACAAAAGCGCATTGAAGGATTTAGAGGAGCCATACAATATTATTATGATAGCATACCCCAAGGAAGAGCACTGGTGGTAGTCTTTCTTTTCTCTTCAAATTATGAGGTTATGCTGGAGGCAGCGGATGAGATCTTTACAAAATTCCAAGACCAGTGGATAATACTGGCTGAAAATGACACTATTGCTGATCTTTGGAAAGAACAGATGATTGCTCGCCATTGTGCTGATACGGTATTACTCCAAGAGAGATGCGTTATTGGTATTCCTTGGAATCATCTGAACGATGCCATCTGTCAAGTCACAAATTTGGGAAAACCATCTGCATGCCTTTTACCTACATCAAAGGGCATGTATTGCTCTCTGCGGCAAAGGATGAAGGAGGATATGTGCGATTTGGACATCCTCAGCGCAGAGCAGTGTAGTGACAGTGACATTGCAAATGACGGCAAAATGAAAGAAGCTAAAAGACGTGAAGTAGAAGAGACCTTTTTCAAGGGAGGTGAAGTAGACTGGTGGAATTTTTGGTTTTCTGGAGATCATGTCCTTAAGAGAGCTTGCCATGAAAATCTGTTGAATCAAATAACAGACGCCCTTACTGCTACTAAAGAAACCGACAACAAAGTAGCCGTGGTGACACTGGTACATCAGCCGGGGTCAGGAGGTACCACAACAGCTCGCCAGATCCTTTGGGATTTGAAGGACAGATACAGATGCTGTGAAGTGAAGCAAATCAATGACCAGACACCTGTACAAATAGCAACTCTGAGAGGCTACGAGGATCCTGATACTCCCAAACCCCCACTGGTTTTGATTGACAACCATGATGATGAAAAGTTGAGCCTTCTCTATTCTGTTCTAGAGGATAAAGCTCGTATCGCGGCAAGATCATCTGATGGTATTCTGTCCGTTTTCTGCGTTCTTCTTGTTTGCCAACGAAGAGCTGACTTGCCAATACAGTGTGACAGCCGGAAAGTACTACTAAAGCATGAACTGACCAAAAAGGAGCTTGCCTGGTTTGAAATGAAAAATACTGCTCTTGAAAAGAGGTTTAAAGATGACAAGAAAGTTGACCCAAAACTCTTGATATCCTTTAACATCCTGAAGGAAGGATTCAACGGTGATTATATTCAAAGAACTGTTGGCACACTTGTCAATGACATCACAGATGAAAAAGAGCAAAGGTCCTAAAATACCTTGCTCTGATAAATGCATTTGATGTTGACTTCAGCCAGATTCCAGTGGCCTGCTTTGATCCACTAATGCAAACAAGGTGTGGCATGCTAATCCGTACAGGACATCAACGCATCTATGCAAGGCAGAAAGGTTGGGAGACATGCCTAAGTTCATCATTGAGGGTGCTCCTAAATAAATCATCACGCTCAGCTGGCCAGGGGCAAAAGAACAGACATTGCGTATCATACATAGCCTCCTTGCATATGCAATTCTTCAGAAGCTTGTGGAAAAGCTAGGAGAATCTATTGTTGACATAATGACCCAGCTACTCTTTTCCAGTGTGTTTCTCGTTCAGTCTGCTTACACTGAACGTTTACTGAACATTATCAAAAACATCATTAAGAAACGATGTCGCTCTAAAGATGACAGAAAAGAAAGTTTTCACCGTTTGTTTTGGAAGCAAGCGAACGTGTAGATATTGATGGAACTGTGGACGTCATGATCAAAGTATTTGATATGACTGATGACGCACTCATTGCTCAACAGATTGCTCGATTTTACATGCATTGTAAAAACTGGACACAAGCTGAACGCTTTGCTAAGATTGCAACAAACAAATTGCCCCGAAGTTCCTTCCTCTGGGATACTTTAGCAATGGTTTACAAGGAGCAGCTCTATGTTGAATACGATCAATACACAAAATCAGCTATGAAAAAGCTCAATGAGGATGATGCTAAACATATTATTGGAATTGCCTTCAAAGCCATAGAAATATTCAGAAAAGAGCAGCATCTAAGTGAAAATGAAACCACAGCTATCAACAATGCAGGATACTGCGGAGAGATCAGAGTTATCATACTGTTGCTGAATATTTTCCCTGAGTTTCAGTGCTACACAGGGAGGGAGGACATGCACAAATTCTTGGTTGATGCAAAGTTTGTTCCTGACACATTTCAGTTTGTCGGTGAAGCAGACATTGAGCGTTTGAAACAGATGCAAGAAGATGCAACGAAAACTCTTCGAAGACTTGATGATGAATTTAACCAGCTTAAAAGTTTGACATCTGCTGACATTATGCCAAAGGATTCTCACCTAAACAAAGATATTCTTATCAGCTTTAAAGAAAATCTTGACAGTTTCTTTGGTGAAGGAACTGATGCAGTTCCCCATGGCTTAAATGACAAAGACGCTATGGCATTTCGCAGAAGACGTGCCAGTAGGCTAGGTGTTTCATCACTAGCAAGCGCTCTCCGGGTAATTGCAACAGACAAGCTGAAGCTTTACAGTGCCTTCAAGTTAATGATGGAAAATGTCAAATCACCTCAAGCTAATGCTTTTGACTTTGTTGCCATTCTGAACACGAGTATTGCATGCAATTTAATGGCAGAAAGGGAGCAAACAAGCGCAAGTTTCCAACAGATGGTAGAGTGGAGTAATAAGCTTTATGATTTGAAAAATCAACAGCCAACAAGGCCTTACCTTGAGACTTTCCTGTATCTTGTTCTGTTTCATCTACCAACGGATGATCGTCACATGTATCAACTGTGCTCTTCTGCAAGAATTTTGGAGGCAGTCACCGAATGGAAAGACGCATTTTACATGAATCATCCCAGACAAAAAGATGGACACCGTCATTTCCGGAAAAAAGATACAACATATTTTTTTCTTGGAAACGGAAAAGATATGGAGAGCATAGTTTACTATGAACAATTACATGGCTTGAATGAAGGAGATGGAGTGTGGCGCACAGCAACAGCCTTGCACAAACTGAAGCGCTTGAAAGGTGTCCTCCGAAATGATGGACTAGAAATCAACATGCAATTGCAATCATCAGGGGGGGAACATGTTCAATGTACCGATCCCAACATCACTACCAATTCGAAAAAGGTCCCTATGGCAAAAGAATGTGTACTTTGTCTTGGGTTTTGGCTGGTCAGGTCCAAAGGCATATGATGTTACAGGTGAAGAAATGAAGGAATTTCCCAACACTCAGCCTTCAGAAAGCAAAATCAAAGATCGAGGTCCTTCCACACGTAATCCTCCAATGGTTCCCAAGAACCTTGACAACATCATGAGGAGTATCACAGAGAAAGAGGCAAAACTTGATAAGTTGATGAAGCAGGATGTACGAAGAAACAAAGGGGTAAATGGACAAGAGCCAAACCTAGGTAGATTTTGGACGAAATGGTTTGATTTCATAAAGGTTTAAAAAGGTTAACAACATGACGGTAGGAAAATCGAAAATACCAAATTTTTGGATTGCATTACAGTATACCTAACCGAAGGCAAAATACCGCGGTTCTACTAAAACCGTGGTATACCGTTTCACTCCTACTTACAAAAGTGTCCTTCCTTAACACAATGATACATAAACTAATGTGTACATATTAACTTAAATGTCTTTCTTTTAAAGTCTTTTACTTTATATCTATTGTGAATGAAACGAACTTGGTGTAGCGAACAGCAAAAGAACTTCCAAAACAAGGTTAATGTCAGTAGGTGTAATCATTCAATTTAAACTTGCTAGAGTGGTGTTGTTGTGTGAGTGAGTGAGTTTTGTTTTACGCCGCACTCAGCAAAATTCCAGCTTTATGGGGGCGATCTGTAAATAATCGAGTCTGGACCAGACAATTCAGGGATCAACAGCATGAACATCGATCGATGGCATACGATGACATGTGTCAACCCAGTCAGCGAGCCTGACCACCCGATCCCGTTAGTCGCTCGTCATTGTTGTGTATAATGTCCTCGTGTTTGTTGCACATTCTCAACTGCAGTTCACACTCGTCCTCACACAGCAAGTGAGTGCTCTGACTCAGAACAACATCAGCAATCATTCTACCTGGAAGAGGTTCCCACTGAACAATTTGTGCTCGGAAAATCACCTTCAGCTCTTAAACTGACAGCTCTCAATATAAATATGAGATTTTACATTTTTGCATCCTTATGTAAAAAGGCTTGGAAAGAGTCCGTCTAACGTTTCCTTTGCTGTTCAGCTGCAAACGTTTAATTCGTTTATGGAACGTTATAATATGGATAACTGTCTTATGTATTTTATTTGTATTAATGATTTTACAGGCTCTCAAAAAAGAGCTCCAAAAGCAACTACAGTGTCTCTATCGAGAAAGAGACGATCTGCTGGGGATGCAATAGACAGTTTCATGTTGCCAATGGACCTCAACCTACAAGGTACAAGTTTCAAGAGGACTACTGACTCAACCGTCCACTGATGTAGCTGCTGGCATGAAAAACTTCTGATACACAATGGACCGAGCATGTACCTTTATCAGAGGTGGTGAAGAAGTTGAACTTTTGATAATGTTTGACCTTGCTGTTTAAATGATTGATTTTGTAGATTGGATTAAGAGTTATTTGCGTTGATGCTTTGTATTTTTGTGTGTGTAAGCCTCACTAGTGGATTTGCAATCGTCAGTCACGTGAACTTATCTGATGTTTGAAGATGCCAAAATATAATTGTCTGGTTGCCAAGATTATTGTCAGTATATATTTGTACTCATGTCTACCAACAAAGTTTGTTTGTTTAACTGCGCCATTTGCCCTGGAACAGCTGAACAGCCTTGTCGTATGCTATACTAGTTAATTCACCATGCCTTAGACTTTCATCTTTATATTGAGTATAATATGGCTTTTTGAATTTTGAATATGTATGGAATCATGTTTATGGTTTGTCTATGTCAGCTTTACAAAGACTTCCGATGAATTTGACGTAAAAGTTTAAATATTTGGACTGGATATAGGTAAATGTATGTGTGCTTGAGTGATGTAACAATTACATGTTTACATTAGCACCTTATTTGCAGTTCTTTTACCTTCTTTGTGGTTGGGTTCCTTTCCCGAACAATAGTTTAACGTGACACATATTCATTTTGTAGGAATAGTGTTTTATGCACTTGTTTTATTATTTAATTGATATACTTGTGCAATGATACACGCGGGCTGAGTCACACATCACAAATTGTACATAGCTATAGATGTTGTATTGAATAATGTTTCCCGTTGTTTTATAATCATTTGTCCTAGATATTTAACTTTAAACAGCATGCGCCATGGCCTCCCTGCGTCTTCCCTTTGGACGCCATGTGCTGCCTGCATCTTCCCTTCGGACACCATGTCCTCTCTGCTTCTTCCCTTCGCACGTCATGTCCTCCTCGTGTCTTCCCTTTGGAGGCCATGTCCTCCCTGTATCTTCTATCCGGATGCCATGTCCTCGATGCATTGTCCATCCGGCGCCATGTCCTCCCTGCGTTTTCCCTTTGGAGGCCATGTCCTCCCTGCATTTTCCCCTCGGACACCATGTCCTCCCTGCTTCTTCCCTTCGGACGACATGTCTTCCGTGCTTATCCCCTTCGGACACCATGTTCTCCCTGCGTATGCCCTTCAGACACCATGTCCTCCCTGCCTTTTCCCTTCGGACGACATGTCCTCCGTGCGTATCCCCTTCGGATACGCCACAAGGAATTCTTCCATTGCTCGATGTTTGGACATATCATTGTGACGTGCCGGTTAACATGCGGAATAACCTGTTCTATATTATGTTCATTTTATCAACCCTGCCAAAGTCTGTTATCATTGAATACCTGTGCCGTTTTGTGTCATAAATCGTCTTATTCAAGAGGCATAAGTATTGTACGTCTCTTTGGCGTCCAATGTGGCTGCTGATGATCCACAGCCTGTGATTATCATGTATTTTTATGTAAAGTGATTTAGTTGTATGGTTACATACTAGTTTCAGAATATATCTGTTGTGATCTATTTTTTTACTGTTCTTTGCTGGCATTTTGGTGTATTTAGTCACACATTTTATAGTCACGTTGTAGATGCAATGTTGCCGATGTGATGTTAAATTTAATTCACTCACTTTTATAACGTAATGAGCTGGAGTGTCTAGTGGCTGGCTGTTTTTATCAGCTACATGTTTTCACTTTCATTATGAAAAAATGTTTTTTGATTACTGATCGAATGAAGTTTTCGAGGTCACCAGATGAAATAGGCATGAAATAGGAAAGAGTGGGAAATTGTGAAGATCTTTATCTAAAACATAAACACAATATATATCTACACCGAAATTCATGATTCGGCCAGCTACTGCCGGTTTGTTTGTTTCTTTGTTTGTTATTAGTATCAGGTTTGACTACATGTACATGGACCGTTCTTTCACCTTTTATGAGCGCTTCGGTCAACTGTTCCAGTGTGTGCTCATCACAAAGTTCTTTCAGCTTTTCATTTTTACCCTAAATCATAGTTAACCTCACGTACCCTTTTTCAAATTTGTATCCGAAAGATATACAGGAATACGTAGCTACACATCCATTCACACACTTACCTTGACATATGTACGCCACGAGGATGCGGAATACGTAGCGACAAATACGCGCGCACTAATATATATTGACACGTGTCGTAGTATGCGCAGGAACACAGTCACAAGTATTGACATAATATATTTATCATATATCTAACGAGGCCCATGAATACATAGCAATCCATAGATGCACTCACACGCAACGAGTTTATTTAGACCGTGTATTTAGGCCGCACAGAAATACTATTACACACACACACACACACACACACACACTTTTACACATGCATTCTCTGAGGCAAAACAGGAATACAGAGCTACACAAACATAAACACACACGCACGCAGTTGTGTCTTGAATAAATACACATGGAATCGTCGGTATGCATATGCATATGTTAATTAGGTATGCATATAAATATGTGAGTATGATACCAGTAGTAGCAATGTTATAACCAAATTATGACATTGAAATACACGTATGAGGTGGTGACGGTATCAATGTTTAATGCCTCTTTGTCGACATTTACAAAATGTATTGTATTCTGAATGTTGATGTATTACTAGGGGCTACTCATCTGCGTTTTTATCATATACCCATGTATCTTACCTTCATGTGAAATACTTTAATTTCATTGGTCAATGACGCGTTAACAAGTTTCCGTGTCACCCCTCCCAGGAGGGTGACAACTGGAAAAAATATTACCCGCAGTCACGGTAACCGCCAAATAGTCCAGTAAAATTAATGGAAAAATCACTGAACCTAAAAAAAAATTGGTACAGAAATGGTTTTGTGTTTATATCGTTTGCAATAGTTATGTAAATAATATATAAAAAGTCCTCCCTCGGATGTTGATGCTAAGTGGCTTTTTCAATTATTATTTTAAATCTGAAAATAAGTCCAGAAAATGGTATAAAATCTTGCAAATCATACAACTGAAGTGTACAAAATAGTAAATAATGAAAATTAAAACTAAAAAAATATTATGACATGAGGTTTGAACTTGGATTTTGGACACTCCAGCACACTGGTAACAAGTAAATGAGAGTTATGTCCCCTTTGTTTACACTAGATTGAAGTAGCAGAATGGAAAGGAAAGGTTATATCTTTTATAAAACTCTAACTAGAGTTAGCTATAGTTAGCCAAACAGATAAACGATTAAAGAGACAGCTAAAAGCTACAATTAAAAGAGATGAGGAGGAGGACCCATAATTAGCCCACAGAACTATATGCACTGCGGTCGTGTAAGACTACGTACTTTGGTGATAAATGGGACATTCTGTATCAAGATTTAACAGAACTTGAAGAAACATATTCCAGAATGATAGATTAGGAAAATATGATACCAATTATATTTTCTATGCCATTAATTTTAAAACAATTTCAAAAGGTGATTGATATGTTTGTTTTCTTTTAACTTTAACTGGCAACTACATATTATTATGTGAGCAGAGTGAGTCAGTATGCTTTTACGCTGCTTTTAGCAATATTCCAGCAATATGACGGCGGGGGACAATAGAAATGGGTTTCACACATTGTACCCATGTGGGGAATCGAACCCGGGTCTTCGGCATGACGAGCGAAACGCTTTAACCACAAGGCTACCCAACCACCCTTCTTATGTGAGCAGAACTGAGTGAACCCTTGCAAATATTTATAGTATAACTGGTATTTTTTTATCTGATTTGAAATCATTTAAAAAACGGACTGAAATCTTCATGAAAAGACTTGAAACTGATTCACATAAATTTGATATATAACACATATTTTTACTGAAAAACATGTTTTTCTTAAAATTGGAAAAATCATTAACTTGTAGTGAGTGAGTTTAGTTTTACGCTGCACTCAGCAATATTCCAGCTATGGCGGCCGTCTGTAAATAATCAAGTCTGGACCAGACAATCCAGTGATCAACAGCATGACGTCGATCTACGCAAATGGGATACGATGATATATGTCAACCAAGTCATCGAGCCTGACCACCCGATCCCGTCAGTCGCCTCTTACGACAAGCATGGTTACTGAAGATCAATTCTAAACTAAATCTTCACGGGTGCTGGGCTACTTGATCAAAGCTCTAGAAAGTTTTTGAAAGCACAACCAGTATTGTCCTTTTTACTGCTAGTAAAAAATTTAATAATATTGGTATTTTTTAAACTGAAATGACTAATGGACAAATACTTTAAGTATTTCAAATACTTAAATAGTAGGTGGTGCATGCATGTTTATCAAACATCTTTAAATTTTGCTCAAGAAACGAAAAGATTTCTGACTGACACAGGGATGACTATATATCCAATGGTATTACATGTCGTTGGGGGTAACTGCCATGAAATTAGGTACAATTCAATGTCACCCATATGTTGACATGGAAGTTCCGTCATGCATAATCTGGTCTCCTGTACTTCAATCGGTTCCATGAGGTTACAGCAGAAAAATATTGAAGTGGATTTCAGTCTTTAGAAATAAATACACTCTTCTTTTAGTAAACGTAAACCTAGTGTCATGGACAAATACCTGGAGAGCAAAGGCACCGATTACTTTCTTAATTGAACTCCTATTGGCATGGACAAAGTCAAACGTATTGCCAAGGAAACAATAAATACACATTTCAACATCTTAAAATAGCACAGGGCTCAAGTTTATAACTTGATCTCTCTCTCTCTCTGGACCGCCTCCGTGGTGTAGTGGTTAGAGCGTCCGCCCGGAGAGCGGAAGGTCGCGGGTTCGATCCTCGACCGCGTCATACCAAAAGACGTTAAAATATGGTACTTGTTGGTCCCTGCCTGGGGCATTAATGGGTACAACAAGGACTGGTCGGCTCGGAGTCAATATAATGTGTCTGAGTAGGGTATTCATGTTTCACTGCGGCATGGTATCTCAGTGAGCTAGCACTATAAAACCAGCTTAAGTCTGGGCTAGTACAAGACATAGACATAGACACATAGACATACACACGCATGCACGTCGTCATATGACCGAAATTCTCAAGCACGACATTAAACCCAATTTCACCTCACCTCACCTCTCTCTCTGTTCAAAGTTTATGAATGAATATGTGTTAGTTTTAGAGATATAACAGCTTCTCCATATTGATAGAGGATAGTTCCATTTCAGATTTATCATAACTTTGATGAGGCAAAAAGAGGAAGTAAATTGCATGTTCCTGAAGTTGTGTTTATTTTACCCTTGAAAATAGAAAATATATGCTCTGAAAAGTCTTTTATGTATGGTTTTATTCAAATTATGACTTTTCCAGTCCATGTATTAGTAGTTCCATGTGTCCTCTTGAAAATACGCATTTAAAAGTACACTTGGGTATGAGATTTGAAATATTATCCTTTGAAAATTTTAACTTTTCAATTTTTTACCCAATAATAGGATTTAGCATACATCTTTTTGGCTTTTATAACCCATGTATTAGTAATACCTTGTGTTCTCTTTGAAAATATCCATGAAAAGTACATTTGTGTCTCAATATGAATTTTTTTTAAATATTCTCTGAAAATTTCAATTTTTTAACTTCTTACCCCAAAATAGTACTTCGGATAACACTATTTCACAATTCTAATTCATCTATTGGTAGTACCTTGTGTACTCTTTGAAAATATATATAAAAAGGTAAATTTGTATCTCAATATGATATTTTTAAAATTATTTACTGAAGATTTCAATTTTTAAACTTTAAAATAGGACTTAGCATCATATTTCAAGGGAGGAGTTTTTAGTGATCATTAGGTATAACTTAAACATGTTGAAAACACTCAAATCATTTCTGTACCAATTATTTGGAGGTTCGCTAACAATCATATGACTAAACATAATATGATTCATGCAATGTCCGGAGTTCTAAAACCGTTCGAGTAGCTGTTTTTGAGTTTACTATGTACAGATTTATTTTCCGACTTTCACTTCTTTATTCAAACTATTTTATACATTGAATCGTTTGCACACTCAACTTAAACATAATGAACCATTTTATAGCAGTTTTAACCCTGTCAGAATATGTTTCACTGATTCAAAAATTCCAGTCGAGGGCAGACGCCATTTTGTTTACATGTCATATAATCGGTAGCTATTTTTCAAATAAAATAAAACGATAGTTTGTACATTTACCGGCTCGGGTGACACTGCTACAAAGAGGCGTGCATCAGACCGTATTACCCTTGAGAGAAGCATTATAGAAGAACTTATATAGTAAACTTAGGATAGTAATACAGGGGTGCAATACGGATGACGTCGTCAAATTCCGTATTAAACCCCTGCCGCTACGCAATGATTTGTTTTATTAAGTAGCAGAATAATGCAAGATAAGAGGGTATATAATAAATATAGAACGTCATACTAGTGCATTAGGATGTTTTGTATTGAACTAAAAGATGTCATGGGAGCAGAGAAAGAACAGAGCGTTCGAAGAAGCAACATAATTGTCTTGTCATGTTGTGATAGGACTGAAATATACTACTCATAGTTTGCTCAGATCCCCACTTGAAAATGTGATGCGTCATCTGTAGTGCTTTGTGAATCTAACCGCATGAATTAGCAGAACACAATGTTGGATGAATGCATATTTAGATTGCGTTGTCGTGTGCCAAAAAGAAAACGCAATACGAAATTTCACAATATATTGAAGTATTACTGTGTATGTATGGGATCAACCTGACCTGGCACTGTCGTCTCAAGCTTTTCAAAGAGCGTCTATAGAGTTCCACTCTTCGGTCAGAGCATTGCCTAGTTACTGTAGTGTTGCCAGGGCTACCAGCAACTTGTTAACATGTGCTGAGTTATAGTAACATGACTGGGCACTCCATCTGGACTATGGTCCATAATAATAATAATAATAACTGAGCTCATCAATTCAGTCTTGACTTATAGGATAACTTTTTAACTTTTATTATCATCCTTAGCAAACTTTAATAGTTAATGTTCCTAATCAGTGTTGCTAGTGTTGATGCATACAACTATGTGTTTTAGAGTCAAATAAGAATCAACTGTGAATTAGTTAATGCAATGGAACAGACTGAGGTCGCTCTATATAACAATGTAACACTTTTGAAGGCATACATCGACAGAGTATTTTATGTCGTATTAGTTTTATACCTGCAACTGACATAAACACGTGTTTGTGAATGCAAACCCACCTCCAGTTCATACTTTTATATTCAGAAGCAAGAAATTATATTATATTATACAATCTACAATTTGATATATACTTTTCATCCACGGTTTGATAGTGTGGCTCTCTAAAACATCCACGTTACCCTTTGCCTTGTATAATGGACTACCGTACAAATAAACTATTGATTGTGTATTTTGTTTAGCTTGTCTGTATTGTTAAGGAGGGGGATTTGAAGCGCTACCTACTGCGTATGTCCGGGTCAGGACGTACATTTGTCATGTGGGGAACTGAAATATTTGAAGGCAAGAATTTTATGGATGTCAACTTCTTTATTGTGCTGGACAAGACGTTTCGGAGTATATTCTTACTACCTTCACCAGGTGAATGATGAAGGAGTAATAATAAGGATATACTCCGAATCTTCTTTATTGTGCTGGACACGACGTTTGGGAGTATATTCTTACTACCTCATCAGGTGAATGATGAAGGAGTAATAATAAGGATATACTCCGAATCTTCTTTATTATGCTGGACACGACGTTTCGGAGTATATTCTTACTACCTCATCAGGTGAATGATGAAGGAGTAATAATAAGGATATACTCCGAATCTTCTTTATTGTGCTGGACACGACGTTTCGGAGTATATTCTTACTACCTCATCAGGTGAATGATGAAGGAGTAATAATAAGGATATACTCCGAATCTTCTTTATTGTGCTGGACACGACGTTTGGGAGTATATTCTTACTACCTCATCAGGTGAATGATGAAGGAGTAATAATAAGGATATACTCCGAATCTTCTTTATTGTGCTGGACACGACGTTTCGGAGTATATTCTTACTACCTCATCAGGTGAATGATGAAGGAGTAATAATAAGGATATACTCCGAATCTTCTTTATTGTGCTGGACAAGATGACGTTTCTGGGAGTATATTCTTACTACCTCATCAGGTGAATGATGAAGGAGTAATAATAAGGATATACTCCGAATCTTCTTTATTGTGCTGGACACGACGTTTCGGAGTATATTCTTACTACCTCATCAGGTGAATGATGAAGGAGTAATAATAAGGATATACTCCGAATCTTCTTTATTGTGCTGGACACGACGTTTCGGAGTATATTCTTACTACCTCATCAGGTGAATGATGAAGGAGTAATAATAAGGATATACTCCGAATCTTCTTTATTATGCTGGACAAGACGTTTCGGAGTATATTCTTACTACCTCACCAGGTGAATGATGAAGGAGTAATAATAAGGATATACTCCGAATCTTCTTTATTATGCTGGACACGACGTTTCGGAGTATATTCTTACTACCTCATCAGGTGAATGATGAAGGAGTAATAATAAGGATATACTCCGAATCTTCTTTATTGTGATGGACACGACGTTTCGGAGTATATTCTTACTACCTATCAGGGAAGGAGTAATAATAAGGATCTTCTTTATACTCAGAATCTTCTTTAATATTGTGCTGGAATGAATGATGAAGGGTAATAATAAGAGATATACTCAAGAATCTTCTTTTTTATTATTATGGACACGACGTTTCGGGTATATGCTTACTACCCTCACCAGAATGATGAAGGAGTAATAATAGGATGGGCCACGATGTTTCGGAATTATATTCTTACTACCTCATCAGGTGAATGATGAAGGAGTAATAATAAGGATATACTCAGGAGTAATTAATATAGGATATACTCCAGTGTCTTCTTTATTCAGTGCTGGACACGACGTCCTTGGGAAATATTCTTACTACCTCATCAGGTGACGCATGAATGTTACACATTGAAGGAGTAATAATAAGGAAGTATAAATTACACAAAGTCATATTTTGAATATTTTTTCCTCGAAGTGCCTACATTTCACAACCGATGTACAATATAAGTTGTAGCATTTCCACATGAGGTAGGATAATCGAGCATGTTCTCTCTACAAAGATTTCTCAAACATTCAAGGCCTGGTGCTGGTGCATAACGATAACTTTACCATTAACAAGTTGAAGTCATTCGTCTTGATGGATAGTTTTATATTGGTATATCATCAGTTACCAATCTAAAGCCATATGGTCCATCAGTATCATCAGTTACCACTAAAGCAGTGATCAGTATCATCAGTTACCACTAAAGCAGTGATCAGTATCATCAGTTACCACTAAAGCAGTGATCAGTATCATCAGTTACCACTAAAGCAGTGATCAGTATCATCAGTTACCACTTACAAAAGCAGTATCATCAGCAGTGATCAGTATCATCAGTTACCACTAAAGCAGTATCATCCATATCATCAGTTACCACTAAAGCAGTCATCCATATCATCAGTTACCACTAAAGCAGTCATCAGTATCATCAGTTACCACTAAAGCAGTCATCAGTATCATCAGTTACCACTAAAGCAGTCATCAGTATCATCAGTTACCACTAAAGCAGTCATCAGTATCATCAGTTACCACTAAAGCAATGATCAATATCATCAGTTACCACTAAATCAGTCATCAGTATCATCAGTTACCACTAAAGCAGTCATCAGTATCCTCAGTTACCACTAAAGCAGTGATCAGTATCATCAGTTACCACTAAAGCAGTGATCTGTATCACGGGTATCATTAACAGCATGGGTTACAACAGAAACCTGCACAAACATCGATGACAGGAGACAGCCATTTTCCCTGCACCAGGTTCACGATGGGGCTAATGTAAGCTGTCTGTTGTTTCTCTGCCCCAGTAATCCACATTTTATTTTTTATCACTTCTAAATTTCATTGAAGACTTTTTAACATATTACATTTACTGAAATGAAAAAAAGGGCTGAGCATATGTCAGACATATGTTTTTGACAATATCCTCGATGACAAGATCAATAATGTGTCATTTTACACCAATTATTTTTTCATTGAATACACATCAGTGGCGAATATTATTATAAAAGGAACCGAACCTCCTGGGGGAGTACAAGAACATCCTTTCCTTCAGTTGACAGAGAAGAGACCTCACAGAAGGGGTCAGCACACCCGCAGATCTTCGCTCGAGCTTCAATCACCAATGCTCTGGGGATATGGAATATCACAGACATTATTTTCAGTGAGCGGATATTGATTTGCTCCACAGAAGTGTTTTTCTTTCAGCTAATCACTTATTTAGTGGACAAGGAGTTACTTAAAGAGTACCACAAACACAAATGCTCATATATCTGACAATATTTTATATGTGGGCGGTGGGGTTGCCTACTGGATAAAGAGAGCTCGATCGCGTTCGATTCACAACATAGGTACAATGTGTGAAGACAATTTCTGGAGTCCCCCTGTTGTGATATTGCTGGAATATTGCAAAATTCGGCGTAAAACTCAGATCACTAACCATTCCATGCCAAATACCATAACTTCAGGAACGGTGGGGTAGTCTAGTGGTTCAAGCGTTCGCTCTTCACGCCTTAGGCCCGGGTTCGATTCCCCACATGGGTACAATGTGTGGAGCCCATTTCCGGTGTCCCCCGCCGTGATATTGCTGGAATAGTGCTAAAAGCGGCGTAAAACTAAAGTCGCTCACCCATAACTTCAAATAGCTAAGTCTTTGGTCTCTTTGAGGAAAGCATACCAAACAGTGAAAGCCTTGGCATTAAGGTCGCTTCATCTTGCATTGAAAGATAATTAACTTTGAACCCGCTAGGTCATCGTGGTGCATTCTGTCTCTCAAATTGTAGATTTGCTCATTATTAAATTTTAACAAGGATGGAACTGGGTTAATTTTTCAGCTGGTATACAAGTGTCTCAGTAGTCTAAAACACCACAATCTACTGAGTCCTGTGAATGTAGGTTCGGATCCAAGATCTGAGTACGGTCCTTGTTGTGACGGTCCTATACCCGTACCCGTGGGTTTCCACAAGATAAAAGACGGGATCTGACCCCAGTTTGACCTTTCACGCTGGGTTATATCAAAAGTTCTGTCGCACCAGCGAGGTGAACGGGTCGTACATAAGTATTCTCACACGTTGTACCCATGAGGAATCGAACTAGAATACTTATCATTAAAAGTGATATCATCGGGTGTTATTGACATGGAATTATTTTCGCAGTCCCTCATAAGTAGTTGCGAAAAACATAACAGTGTATTGTGTGTGACATGTGTTGATAACAATCGAAATTAGTATGTGAGTGAGTCTTGTTTTATGCCGCTTTCAGCAATATTCCATCAATATCCCGGAGAAAAATGGCTCCTAACATTGTCACCATGTGGTGATCGAATCCAGGCCGAGCAACCACTTTGAGTAAAAGCCTATACCGCTGAACCTTAAGCTGGCTGGCTGAGTTTAGTTTTACGCCGCTTTTAGCAATATTCCAGCATTATCACGGCGGGGGACACCAGAAATGGGCTTCACACATTGTGCCCGTGTGGGGAATCGAACCCGGGTCTTCGGCGTGACGAGCCAACGCTTTAACCACTAGGCTACCCCACCTGAACCTTAAGAGATCTACAGGTATGAAACCCGTGAAGATCCGGGTTAGATCCATGCCTATCGTGAGAGGCGAGTAACGGGATCTGGTGGGCGTTGTAGGTCATCCCCAATTGCGTAGATCGATGCTTATGTCAGTCACTTTAGTGTCTGGTCCAAACACGATTATTTGCATACCGGAGTAATATAACTGAAATATTGATGACTGTGGCGTTACACAACACAGTGCATGTTCTAAACACACAACGTGTTATGGTTCGGTTAACTCGAAATGGTCCAAAAGTCATATGGTGAAAATGTATGTCATCAAATCGGTTAAAAACAAAATATCAGCGACACGAAAATACTTTCAAGGATAAAAATTCAATTATGCGAATATGCGGAGTGTGTGTGTGAGTATTTTGTAATTTAAATAACACATTACATATATAATTATTAATAAAACAAATATGACATCCGTATCTCTGTCACATACATAACACGCTTATTAATTACTTCAAAAATTTCAAACATTACTAATCATTTTGAAATATGAATTAAAATTACTTGGTCAAATTTGAACTTAACATCAGTATTCATGCCATAAAAAAATCATTAAAAAAATTCAATATTAAAACTGCAGACAAATTGCAAGCACAAAACATCAATATGCTGCCCCTGAGTTGAAAAAGCAGCGTTCTGGCTACCTCACGTTCTCCAGAAAAGCCAATTAATTCGCTCGGTATTATGAGACGTTTATCATATGTCTCCGGTCACATGACCCGGCGACGTCAGGTGGCGCTTCTTCGCGACAAAGTCATCCGTCATCACGTGACACTCCCAGAGCGAGGCTCAACGGTCGTAACTGGACGTTTAGCCGTCATTAAGCCTTGATTAGAAGGTTGAAAACATTCGTTAATACACCACAGCGGGCTAATTATCGCCAACGCTCTACTGAGGAGCGGGTTATTTTTGACGTGTAAGGTCCCAGTGGTGACAATTAGCCCGAGATCAGAAGGAATAGTGCTGAAAAGCCAGAACAAATATTTATCATGTCTGATGACATTAACACATTGTTGGCTGGTTTTATCTAGTTTTTTACCCTTTCTTATACGGATTCTAACATTAAAGATCATCTTCAATGAACTCTTGCTTATGATCACTTTTAAACGTTTGAAATTGACAGTAAATAATTGAAATGCTAGAGCTAATTTTGATTTTTCAATAAAATCGATAGAAAATACAGGAAATTGATTTAAAGTCTGAGACGGTGGAGATTAATTGGGATATCAGAATGGTAAAACATAGCACCGATGGTGTTTGTTACCTATAAGAAGATACCCGTTAGACAATTAATCACGTTATTTGTGACGTATCACGGTCAACGTTGAACAAAATTGATTTAAACTGACATGAGAATGTTTCCTGCAGAGACCCGACAGAAAAACTTGCTTAAGTGTTAAATATGTTTGCCCATGCCAAAGAAATATCAACCAGCATTCTTTGACTTTTTATGACCTCAAGAGAAAAACATTCCACGTAGACAGAATTAACTGTCTAATTTTAAACTTATGTTCAAATTACGTTAGTGGAAGACACATCCACATTTTGCCTGTGAACTCTGGGTTTTTTCTAAGCATGGAGAAACGCGGGCAGTATTTCTTGTGTAAGCCCTGGCTGGTCCCAACAGTAACACCAGGTGTCGTACACGCCACGTTGAGTCCCCACAGTGGAAGAAGTAACAGCTTTCTCAAACATATTACCGAGCTCAAATCTTCTTAACTCGAGGTGGAAGACGCTGAAAATTAATCTCAAGACACCAATTAGCAAGCAAGATCTTCGGCAAAAGCTCCCGCTTGAGAACAATGGCTGCTTATTGTCACTGATGACCGGTAGATGGCGGTGTTAGCTTCACTTCCGCTTTCTAGATCTTTGATTAATTTAACACTGTCCCGGCTCTTCTATGCGAGAGCAGGCGTGTAAGTTTTCCTATTAGTCTCCGTCAAATCGCAAATTAACCGGCTGAATATGTCATCAAAGCCTTCTTTGGCTTCGATTCGTCAGGAAATTTGGTAGGAGTCCCTTTTCCCGGCTGACTTGGGTCGCAGAAGAGGATTTTCCGGCTGAGTGATGGCAATGAAAGAGGGGAGGAGTTTCAACTCTGGGCTGGAATATAGCATCTCTGTGTAAAGAAATAGAGTGTTTGGCCATAATAGCCACATTCAGCTTCATTAGGCTTCAATAACGGCTTTACTGCTGACAATTTCCGAATACAAATCTCATTAAGTTAAAGATCATGAATTACGATAATTCCAAATTAATTGTGTTCCTATGGGATTCAAATAGGATTTAGATGACCTTCCCCCCCCTCAAGTGTGGCATTAGATTGAAGGGGGTCGTTTGGCTGAGCATCCGTTACGTCACCAAACATCGTCATAGTCAAATTGTACTACAGCTAAAATGATCTGAACTTGAGTCACACTGTTTAATTTTGTTGAGGAGAACGCAATCAATAATTTTAATTTTAATTTTAATTTTTGAAATGAAATTTTAATTTTGATTTTTTCAGAATTTTTTTTTTATTTTTAAAATATTAATTTAGGCGTATTGGGCATCTTCTGTTATCGAAGAAACGAATTAACAACTAAATAGTATCACTAGCGTACACTTCAGTAGTATCAATGATATATATTTTAGCCGTCTACCGTGTTGAATTACTCATGTCACATAGTCTATAGTCATTTTTAGAACGTTTATGAATACGTTTGACTTTGACATGTCTATATTATGAAAAGGGTGATTATTCTGGGGAAGCTGTAAATACTGTTACTACGAATCCGTCATATTAATGACAGACTACAGATTAGAGACTGAAAGGTAGGCTTATAGACAAAGTGTTCGCTTGTTAGGTCAGATGCCCGGGTTCTATTCCCACTCTTGAGTACACCACTGTCAGAACCTGCATGTTCCAACTTGGATGACCGTCTCCTTGGGATAGTGGTGGTTTGAACGTCTGGAAGAGTGGAAGGAAGAGGTTCGATCCACAGTCGGGTCAAACCAAACACGTTAAAAGATGGTTCTTGTTGGAATGGTCGGCTCGGGGTGATGAACTGTGTCTGAGTTGGTCGTCATTGTTCAACATGGACTGCGGCATGGTATCGAAGTGGGCCACTATAACCGACACTATAACCGACACTATAACCGACATGGACCAGTAATCACTGTATACGCACACACACGCAAGCAGGCACGGACGGATGGACGGACGCGCGCGCGCACACACACACACGCACACACACACACGCACGCAAACTCACAATCATACCTCTGCATACATGAAGTATGATTTTATGCATGAAACAACTTGCATATTCTTACCGCTTCCAGGGGTTTAATACATCTACACTGCACTTGTCTCGAACAGCCTCTATAAAACCCGCTTCATTTTGTGCCCTAAAACATTGAGCTAAATATGTTTCACCTTCTACGATTAACTTTCACTTCGCCTGACTATTTATTCATGACTGACTTACAGTAAAATCTCCTTAATACAAGGCTTAGGTTCCCATACCTTAGACTGTGTCAGGGCGTGTCGGGGGTGTCATGGAGTGTCAGGGCGTGTCGGGGTGTGTCATGGAGTGTTAGGGCGTGACCGGGTGTGTCATGGAATATCACGGTGTGTCAGGGTGTATCATTGAATGGAGTGTTAGGGCGTGTCGATGGAGTGTTAGGGCGTGACCGGGTGTGTCATGGAATATCACGTGTGTCAGGGCGTGTCCGGGGTGTGTCATGGAGTGTTAGGGCGTGACCGGGTGTGTCATGGAATATCACGGTGTGTCAGGGTTTGTCGGGGTGTATCATTGAATATTAGGGCGTCGGGGTGTGTCAGGGTGTGTCATGGAATGTCAGGGCGTGTCGGGGTGTGTCAAAGTGTGTCGGGGTGTGTTAGTGTTTCTTTGCGGTGTGTCATGGAATACCTGGGCGTGTCAGGGTGTGTCATGGGTCAGTGTGTGTCAGGGTTTGTAGGGTGTTTCATGGAATGTCAGGGCGTGTCAGGGGTGTGTCAAGGTGTGTCAGGGTTTGTAGGGTGTGTCATGGAATGTCAGGGCGTGTCAGGGAGTGTCAGGGTGTGTGTGGGGTTTGTAGGGTGTGTCATGGAATGTCAGGGCGTGTCGGGGTGTGTCAAGGGTGTGTCAGGGTTTGTAGGGTGTGTCAGGCAAAACCCTGTGTGTCAGGGTTTGTCAGGAATGTCTGTGTCATGTGGAATGTATCAGGATGTGTCATGGAATATCTGTGCGTGGCAGGGTTTTGCAGGGCGTGTCGGGGTGTGTCATGAAATTTCACGGCGTGTCAGGGTGTGTCAGTGTTTGTTTGGGTGTGTCATGGAATATCTGGGCGTGTCGGGGTGTGTAAAGGTGTGTCAGGGTGTGTCAGGGTTTGTCGGACCCATTGCAATAAAGAAGTTGACTATCCATAGAACTTGTTTTTCCTTCATCCATCCAACTTCTAAAATGCCTCTCAAAGAAGGAGTGTGTCAGGGTTTGTTTGGGTGTGGTGTCAAGGCGTGTCGGGGTGTGTCAGGGTTTGTCGGGTGTGTCAAGGTGTGTCGGGGTGTGTTAAGGTGTGTCGGGGTGTGTTAGTGTTTGTTTGGGTGTGTCATGGAATGTCAGGGCGTGTCGGTGTGTGTCAAGGTGTGTCGAGGTGTGTCAGTGTTTGTTTGGGTGTGTCATGGAATGTCAGGGCGTGTCGGGGTGTGTCAAGGTGTGTCAGGATTTATCGGGGTGTGTCATGGAATGTCAGGGCGTGTCGGGGTGTGTCAGGGTTTGTAGGGTGTGTCATGGAATATCTGAGCGTGTCAGGGTTTTGCAGGGCTTGTCGGGGTGTGTCATGAAATTTCAGGGCGTGGCAGTGTGTGGCAGTGTTTGTTTGGGTGTTTCATGGAATATCTGGGCGTGTCGGGGTGTGTCAAGGTGTATCGGGGTGTGTCATGGAATATCTGAGCGTGTCAGGGTTTTGCAGGGCTTGTCGGGGTGCGTCATGAAATTTCAGGGCATGTCAGTGTGTGTCAGTGTTTGTTTGGGTATGTCATGGAATATCTGGGCGTGTCGGGGTGTGTCAAGGTGTATCGGGATGTGTCATGGAATATCTGGGCGTGTCGGGGTGTGTCATTGAATGTCAGGATGTGCCGGGGTGTGTCTGGGCGTGTCGTGTCGGGGTGTGTCAGGGTTTGTAGGGTGTGTCATGGAATGTCAGGGCGTGTTGGGTGTGTCAGGGAGTGTCAGTTCGTATCAGTGTGTGTTGCGGTGTGTCCGGGTGTATCAGGCTGTGTTATGGCGTTATCAGGCTGTGTTAGGGTGTATCAGGCTGTGTCAGGGCGTGTCATATTCAGAATAATATGGGAGGAAAGACAGGTTTTATCCATTTGCAACCTTGGTGGATCTAGTGTGGTGCTGACAACTAAAGAATCCTGATCTGGAGCCGACAAACAAAGGAAACGTTAAGAATGATATGTGTAATAAACTAAATAAGCAGACAAATAGTAGAACTACATGAATCATACACACTTGCTGCATTTGTCACTTTGCTCAGAAGCCTAGTTGCCCTTGGCGGCAGCATGCTTCTTTAACAAGATAACAAGAGTTGTTTGTTTCTGAACTTCTATGTCTTGTCAAACGGTATGATTGGATAATTCATGAACTGACATTTTTAAAACACTGCCATAGATTCCAAATATGTTCATATGAAAGAGTGAACAGGCTTTTGAACTTATGCTTAGACACTTTTATGTTCTACACCATGTCAAAAGGTCATCCTTCTTTTCAATTTGTCTGATGCCACCCCAATATCCAAAGTTTTCCGTGACTTCAAATTGTCAAACTGGGGTAGGAAGAATCCATCCCGTATCCTATGTCATACTTTCAAAACCTTTTCAAAACATCAATTCCCATCACATATAATCTCATAAAGTATGACGTCTGGGCGCAGCGTCCAGTCACGGTATGGATGCAACAAGGTCTTGCCCCCTCCCAAAACACCTGAATCTTTACCATAATCGCTGGCTAACCTTGATCAAGTATATTCATTCTTCACTGAGCATCCCTTTCAGAGAATCCTCATCATTTAAACACCCAGCCAAGGCCATAGCCGAATTATACCAGAGAGAATTATCATCTAAATGTTTTCATTGGAAAAAGTCTTGTAATTATGTTAAATTACTGGAAGAGGTTGAATGACTCTCAAAGAGCAGCCTTAAGCTACGCAGATTTAAGTCCTGGCTATATTTGATTTGTGGTCACGCGAGTCTAATTTAGAGGTAATGTCCTGTTTGTCGAGTTGAGGGTGGACATTGTATTGGTTGAGTGGCGGACGGCGGGACCAACCCTAGTTCTATTATTGAGCGTGGAAAGTAAGTGACAATGAACTTCTTTCCCCAAACGCAACGTGAGCACATGTCCATCTGTTTGTCTCGAGATAAAGCGTTCAGTCGCTGGAATAACTACTGTCTCATCCACGAGTGTCACATTCTTAACGCGTCATCTGGTTGTAGGTAATTACGACTGTGATCAGAGACCCGAGCTGGTCGGTGAAACCTCGTAAAACGGGACGGTACCCTTCCAAACAATCCAAAATGATCAAGTAAATATTTAGTAGTGCTTTTATATGCATGAAGTCATACCGCCCGGAAGAAAGTGAGTTCTCACTGACAAGGTTTCATTGTATTTCGTGGTCAGTATTTAGCACGGGTGATACAGTTTTCAAAGATCAAAGATCGGTCAGTTAACGACGGTTTGCATGTATTCCCATGATTGTGCCCCTAGCACTTGCTCTGTGTCTTACATCTACCAACTCATCTGGTTCTTCCCTCTCACACTGAGCTGACATGCTATGATAACTGAAATATTGCTCTCACTAGCTTTAGACGAACTCGCTTACTCATTCATTGCAAAATATTTATACGCTGTAGATAATCGTAAACGCCAAACGCTTGTTTATGTGTATTCTTTAAGAACAACAAGAAGCTAAAGTCACCAGGGTTCATATAAACACTCATGTGGTATTAAATTGTGTCTGAGTATAAATTGACTCAGTAACAAATGTAAAAGATTTGAATCATCTATACAATCTGACAACCTCACGTGTCACATGACACAATGCAGCATTCACTTCAGGCAATACTGTTAATACCTGTCAATACCTTGATCGAAAATAGCCATCAAGCCGGTAGCCTCCATTTTAAATTCATGACTATTGTTTCACATTCGAAAGACCTGCACAAGTTCACTGCTCTCTGGCTCGTCCGTGGTACTTTTTCCAGATACCAAGACTGAAGTATGCTTATTATTCCAGACTTGTCCCCAAAGAAGTTAATTGGTTTTATATGAAACAAATATTAATTTGAATAGTTCAGTTTTGTTATTTTGCTGATGAATAATGTTATTTTGATGGAAGTATAGCACTTTGTTATTTATTTCAATACTTCATAATTGTCGTCTGTCTATGTGTATATAATAAACATAATGGACAAGGCGTTCAAAGCTGGAAAACCTTTGCCCAGCCCACTTTACCTCTTATATCAATAAAATATGTTTTAAAACAACAATAATCAACTGTTGAAGATTTAATACATTTCATGTAATTTAAGAAATCTGATATTCTTTTTGGTATATAAATTCACGCGATATACTCATATTAAGAAAAAAGAAACATGTTACAGAACCATACGCTTCACGGTAGTTTAACAAATTATGCTTTACAAGATTTGACATGAACCATTTACGAGCAACTTTTCCCATTACCTACAAGCCGACTGGAAATAATAGGTTAACAGATTTTCCGCGCGGTTGGCAACAAAAGAATAGGAGCAAGAACTCTGCCCTGCGGACCACCACTCACCACAGTTTATCTCGTTACTCCAATCCGCTTGAATAATGCGCCTTACAAACAAACCACCAGACACTGTCTGTTAAAGGTATTACTTAAACTATATTTCCTAAATACCGTGAAATTTCTCCCTATGGTCTGATGGCAGTAGTGCGTAAACAACTATATTGTAGATACGTACAGTTCAATACAGCGTTGGTCTCATTGCAGGAAGTCGATGGTACGGCCGTGTCAAATGTGACAAAAATTGTAACTAAAAAGCCATTTAACATTTCAAAATTGGATTTGACCAGAATACGCCATCAAATGATTACTAAACTGATAATACGGCAAAGTTTATGTTAAAGACACAACCGAGATGCCCATATCAAGTGTGTCACCATTGAAAAGCTATATCCCATTTGCTTATTTTCAGTTCCCATCAAACATGGGTGTGTACTTCCACTTGCCCAGCATATCATGACACAAACAGGGTTTGACATATACAGGCTGATAATACGAAATCATATTCAAGCGTTATTTAACTCGCTGCGTGAAAACACAAATTTAAGACCGGACCGTCTACGCATTTGCTATACCTTTGCTTTATTTTATTTTCGTAATTATCCGATGCATGGTATTCTACCAGTGGCATGGAAAGTTTGTCATCAGTCACAGAAATGAAAAAAATATATTTAAAAAATCTGTGATTATATTAATGTTAAATGTTGCCATTTATTAAGACAAAGTAATTCAAGTTTCATTCCGTTTTTAAGGCATATTGAAGTTAACAAGAATGCCATTTAAGACATGGCAATCTCCCGATATGTATTACACTACATGTTTGGTTTATCCTCAGTACCGTTAAACAACAAACATTTAAAGAGTGAGTTTAGTTTTACGCCGCTTTTAGCAATATTCCAGCAATATCACAGCGGGGGACACCAGAAATGGCCTTCACACATTGTACCCATGTGGGGAATCGAACCCAGGTCTTCTGCATGACGATTGAACGCTTTATCCACTAGGCCACCCCACCGCCCTAAAAAATATTTAAAGAGAACAATGGGATTTATGTTATGTGCACTGAAATATTTAAAAAATATTATCACAGTTTGAGTACTGTTTGTTATCACCAGCACCACAGATAACCTGCATGTTCCGACGTATCAATAATGACAAACCATTAGATATACACATATTACAACATCATTTATTGAACAGATACTGGAAAATCCGCCTCATCGACAGACTATTGCACAAAGTCCAGATATGTTTTATATAAATATTATTCACAGAAAAAAACAACTTCAAAGCTCTACATAGCACTGTACATGGCCAACACAAAACACATCAAGATTCGTATGAAAATAGTCAAAATTATTTCATTAATCACAATAGCGATGTGGTTTGTCTCTTGGTCAATGATAAACAACGTGTCTTTCACAATTGGCAATTTGGTCCTTGCTTCTTCAAGCGATGCTACCAATGTCTCTCTGGTTTGAAATTTATGTCTGTTCCTTCACATATAACATCCCAATAGAAAAAGAGAACACACGTCGTGGAAAAACGTTCCTAATGTGTACAAATGTCTACTTGTCGTTCACTTGGCTATCATCAATCCCACTTTTTGTTAGTGATGAAATAAGCCATGACATGAGTTAGTCCGGAATGCGTTGATAAGCCATATTGCTTCCGGATATCACAAAGGGGGATAACTCCCATTTGCACTCAACATGCTGCTCCTAAAATGTTTTGAGATATATTATGACGCCGAAGTAGAAGGATGTTCAATATCTGTATCCACAACATTTATTTCTTCAGTGTCTTCGTTTTCTGAGCATGCGCAGTCCTTGTAACTAGTAATAGGTGTATCACTTTCAATATGGCCGCTGTCTGATCGGTCATCGCCTATGTCAGAATGACTGTCGGAATGGTTGTTTTTGTCGCTTGTGTTAGAGGGGTCATTGTCATCTTGTGTTTTACGCTGCAATTTCTTTTGTTTCATTCTTCTATTTTGAAACCACGTCTTAACCTGAAATCAAATACAAAACAATGTAAAAAGAATACAAGTCGGGATATATTCACAGGATTCAAACTAAACATAATGGAATATCTGGAATATGGTTAACAATATATGTAGCAAGGCAGCTCCATAGTCAGTGTATTTGCTGCCAATGCAGACAGAGTTAGATTAATACACAAACCTTGACAAAACAAACACCCATGTAAATCAACTCTACTAATAGTAGTGGACAGAAGTGTACATTTCAATATACACATTCATAAAACACTAAATTGTTGTATCTAGAAATATTTATACTGAATACAATGAGTGAGTAAATGAGTGAGTGAGTGAGTCTAGTTTTACGCCACACTCAGCAATATTCCAGCTATATGGCAGCATATACAGAGTACAAAATGAAGACAAGCCATTTATCATCTTTAAAGCACGTGTGTGAAATACATGCATCATATGCAATAAAAGGATCTTGGCACCGTTACGTTTCAGGAACTAGAAGATGGTAGTTCTGACAAGCTCATGGTAACTCTGACACACATAAGTTACGTGTACATAAAGCGGAATTCCCCGTTACAGCACCATCATATGGCTCTATCTTATCTTGTACAGAGCAATCCATTTCACACCCCTACAAGCCTGTTCACCCCCTTATCTTCACATGATGCGATACATTCATCTCAATGTTTACGTCGGCTTCTGTATTGGTTAATCCGGCTATCCATGTGACTTTGAACCTACTCAAATATCAACTATGTTGCTATCCAATTATCGCTTTGCCTTCTTCAAGCAATCTTCACCATCTAATGACTCCTTCAACTTCACCGAGCGAGGCGTAAGTATGATCATATCGTTACGCTATCGGAACTGTGTAATTGCTGAGATAAGAGCTCTCAAAACATTCGTAAGCGGCTTCTTAACTCATTAAGAGGGACTGAGATGTGCTTCACTTTGGCTGAATATCCGGCGCCGGATACTTTAAGCGATAAGTTGGGATTAGCAAAACATTATATTATCTAATTTGGGTGGCTGACAATATGTTTTAGATTAGATGATGTGATAACCAATATTTTCTTTCGAGGCACGATAGATAGTTCTTTGGTATAAATTAGCTTAATTGGACAGTTCAAATTTCGCATGTGGCTTGAGGACTAGTTTGATGAATGTCACTTGAAATAATTATATTTTTATTATCAGTTGAATTTTCATATAAAATAAGAGCGATAAAATGCACATGTACTTCAGAGGATTTTAGGCTGCTGTTGAAACTGATTGTTTCAGGAAGAACCTACTATCTCTGAATTACGCATTTAATAAGCTAACTACCTATTTCTTTGCACAGCGTTCGTCCTGGCCCTTTTGTGATACTAAATTACTCTATAATTTTGTCAAAAACATACGAGTTTTTTTGTAAAAGGTCCATTCTATCTTATAATTCTAATTATAATGTTTGGGGTTGTGAAAAGTTTTTTAATCTTATAGATGAATCTTTCAAACTTTCAAGCATTTCCATCAATGACATAAATGATTTTTGCTAAATATCAAGCATATACTTTCTATAGGGTGTTTTCTTTTCAAACCAAGTACCCGACAAACAGGATTTGTCCAATTCCCTGTCATTTCATACACATAGGTGAATTTCGTTTGTTGAATATAAGGTACATATTTGTTCAGAACGAAGGCAACAAATATCATTTTGCAAATTATTCACCGTCTAAATACGACTTCCTATGCAACATAAATCCATACAAATCTACAGACAACCATTGTGACAAGAAAGATGAAGATAGGGACGTCTTCCTACCTGTGTCTCTGACAGACTGAGTTGAGAAGCCAGTTCCATTCTCTCGGGTGTCGAAAGATACCGTTGGGCTTCGAACCTCTTCTCTAATCCATTCAGCTGCTGGTCACTGAACACAGTACGGGCCTTCCTCCGGCGACAGTGTTTTCCTGGGCTGTCGTGTTGGAACAGTGGGGTTAACGGGAGACCTACAAAAAGAAGGGAGATAATTTAAGTTTATATTTTTAACAGTTTCGTTGTGTGGTATTGGTATGTCGGCAGGGTTGTAATCTCTATATTTTCTGTTCGACTAAGTTTATACGAACGATGTTTAAAAAAAAGAACTACCACACCGCCAACAAATGGAGTATGTAACGTAACTGACACTTGCGTTAAGAATTTTGAGATTTTTATTAAATAGAAGGAATTATTCAATTGCGTTGTGCTAATTTTCAGTCTAGGTATTGAAATTAGGGTAGTTGGAAACTGAAATGCTGTCTCTGTAATTAGGGTGATCATAAACTGCTAAAAGTAAAAACGGAAACAAATCTTGGTAAATAAGTACTCTAGGTTAAAATATATTGTCCCGAATATGAAGTGCATATTAGCCCAGTTTGTAGTTAATTAATGTGTATTTCAAAGATAATGTCTAACACCAGGCTGCTTAAATTAATATTCAGTTGCTACCGTTATAAAACGTCGTCCAAAGTATTTTCTTAACACATTCAAAAAGATTGCTATTATGTTTGTATTTATTTTATTGTACTTGTAGTTGTGGTCACAGATTGTTATTGTTATTGTTGTTTTCATTGTTTAAAAATAAAGTTTCTCAACACGGAAACTACTTGTATTACAAGTATTCAGTATTTGAAGTGACCGCTACTAATATTGGCAATGACAACACTGCAAGATATGGCTCCTACAACCTCATATCAGTAACTGTATATATTCAAGGACTGTTAAGACAATAATCCCCGAACGTCATCAACCATACAAGAACTTCGGAACTCAGACAGACCCAACCTTGAAGATCAAACTTCAATATTTATTTTCGCATATCTGAATTATACACTGAGATTTTGATACCAATCACTTTGACATCTTATACAAAAGGATCAGTGAGGCTTCAGTCCAAATTAACGGGATCAGTGCTGAACATGAGTTCCCATAATGCAACACGGGCGCCCGCTAAATGATTACGTTTCGGTCACCGTTCAGTCACGTTAATTGCACTTTACTTGACGCGGGTCTGATAGAACCAACACGTTGCACAGGTAATTCTCTGCCAATTAGGCTGAGTTCAAAGTGCGTGCGCTACCTGTCTTTTGTTAGTACATCATGGCCTAATAATTGTTGTTTGATGTAACCGCCTTATGACAGGTACTTCATATCATCCCGTCATTGGCTTTGTCAGCTGATAAAAGTTGCTAAATTATTATTAGAAATTTCTTCGGTAATATTTATTGATTGACACGTGTATAACAGAATATGGTACTACAGGAATTTGCGTAGACTTTGTCCATTTTGTAATCACTATATACTATGATTGAATCGTATTTATTTATTTATTTATTTATTTATTTATTTATTTATTTATTTATTTATTTATTTATTTATTTATTTATTTAAACTACATCAGATGAAAACCTGGAATATCTTTATGGTCGCAACATTTTAAACAAAATTAGGAAATGTAGTTGTATATAGATATGAATATTCATAGCTTTAATTTAAGTTGTTAAACCTAAACTGCCAATCAGAGAACCATCAGACTGACAGTAAGTTGACTTTCATGATTTGTAATAACAATTGTTACTTTGGTGACATTTACTCTCCACATATCATTTGAACTAGAAATCGTGCAGCAATATTTGCATGTTCTCCCGTTGCGATATACTCCCTCCAACCGTTCTTCTGCTGCCACTGACGACCAAATCACGGAATGTATTGATCTGAACTTACACACTAAAATTTATGTAAATGCTACTTCCATCGAAGTCAGCTTTAATTTAAAAGTAAACTGACTTCTTCTACTATTACTTTGTCTCCCTCCCCGGGGAGTCGAAGTCGGAATAACAGCGATACAATTGTGCATGTGTTATTTATATGTCCTATTTATTAGCTGCATTATTTCCTTTAAAAGCACGCAGATACACCGCATGAAACGACGTCTTATTTGAGAGTAGAAAATATTTTCTAAATCACAGTTTATATTTGTTGTTTTTGTATCCATACCCTATTATACTGAGAAAGTATAAAAATCCTATTCAGTATTAAGCAAAATTAATAGCGAAACGAAATATCTTAAAATACATGTAAGTTTGTTTGAACTATACTCAAGTATAGGTTTTAGAGTCAAAATACGCAACACCGCGGAGTCTATAACGGATTTAACCATTTTGTAAAGGAATATTTAATAACAGTACTTACTGGAAGTCGGGATGAGAAAGGCTGGGTGGTCTGGGTGCTTGGGGATAAGCCCTGCCCCGTGGGCCAGGAACGGGTGGGTGTAGAAGGCGGGGGTCCCGGGTAGACACGCATACCCGTACTCAGGAAACGCCGACCGCAATCCCGCCACCGCTGTGAAGTCGCGAGGTAGTTGTTTAGGTTTGTTGAGGAGAATGTCGTCGATGAAGAAGGAGGTTGATCTGCTGGTGTGAGGCTCCGTGAAAGAAGACATTGTCATAGCCAGACCTGGTACGTTTTTCTGGAAAAAACCCCAAACAATTTATATTAATATCGGGAATTCGATTTCCAATATTGTTTTTCCAACATACGTAAACATATTTCTGTATGACATGACACTTTTTTCTCAGGTATTATTTTCAAAACAAAACAAAAAAATCAACAAAGCTATTACAAAGTTGTTAAGTGTTTTAAAACATTTCAAAAGGGTTTTGAATAAGTTTAAACCAGCCGTAACAGGGAATACACATTATACAAAGTAATTTATCTATGTATTAAATATCTTTTTTGTGAAACATTAACTTCGAAGAGTATAAAGTTGAAAGTACTTCAAACAAATACAGTACGGAAAATGAAATTGATAAACTTCAAAGCAACAGTTTTAAAATAGTAAATTGAAAATACAAAGATAAATCGGTATCCTTTACAAGTTAAGTCACTTGTGATATATCACTGTCAAATTCTAATAAAAACTAGCATCTCTCCCCCAACTCACAAACATCTCCTATTCCTTCCCAGATTACCTCGTGTGTGCGACCCACGTGCCTTCTCGGGAGAATACCATTCAGCCTCCCCAGATAGCTTTAAAAGTGTTAGCCAAACAATCGAATGTGAGATTGTATCAGTCCGCCGATGCCTATTCGCCGTCACCCCAAGTGGTAATTTGGTTTATACTTCCGCACGAAAATCCTTTGGACTAATTCGCCCAAATTACTGTGATTTGTCGTTGCCTAATTAACATAGCGCGAGCAGCGGTTGGAGCAAGTCAATGCTGCCACTTTCGCCTGGAAGCGCTTGGGGACTCGAGTTCAGTGGGTGAGATGGCCAAACTAGGAACATATCTCATGACCATTAAGTGATCTTTCATCCAAGGTGAAGTCAAAGAAAACGTTTTTCATGTAAACACCTGTGTTTTAAGAAGGAACAAATTTTGTGGATTGACAACTTCTTATCGTCAATCCATAATATGTGTTCCTCTTCATCATACCAGCTTCTAATTGCCGCTTAAGAAAACTTGTGATTTTAACAACACGATGTCGTTCTATTTATCATCAGATGGCAGAGCAGTCTGTTTTAATCAAATGTGAAAATGTTTTGGAAATCAAATTCATCTTGATGATCATTTTATCCTTATTGAAATATATATTTGTAGCCGTAATAGTAGCAGATGTCACGACTTTTACAACATCTGAATTCAGTATATTCTGTGATTCTTATACACAGAAAGGAATTTGTGTGTGTTTTAAGAAGAACTTTTAATCGTAGACAGATGTAGTTATACCTGAAATAAAGACGAGTAGAGAGTTGCTTTTCAGGCACCCCACCTACCCGGCCCCACCCCTTACTATACCCGCCAATGCTACAACCAATATATAAAGTACCCATATTAAAAGTAATACCATGAAAGGTTAGGATCCGTTATTAACTATTGCTTGTTCCGATATGCTTGCAACTTTGCTTTGTCAAGACAACGTTGCATGCCTGTCAAAATAGACCCTTCGCCATTCAAATGTGTATAATTGATAACATTACGTAGGGCTGAAGGCTGGCGCTGTGGTTTGAATAAACGAAACTTCTCAAACCATTCCATATTCTACTAGCCAGTCTATTGAACAGAAGCCAGCAGACCTGTTAAACATGCATTGGGTAGTTGTCCACCGGTTTGGTGATTTTTATCGCAAATGTTATTACGAGATTTGACTGGATGCGACTCAAAGATTGCCTTTTGTGCAGCATTAAGATTCACGACACTCCATCTCCCGCCGTTCGGTAATTCGTCAAATTCGGCAGCCAGGAAGCACGAAATGATTGAATCAATTATAGAATTAGACGTCGTGATTTCATGGACTAACTGGCTTTAACCATCCCCCATTGCAGCGTGGACGTTCCGTGTGTGATATTCCTCACACCCTACGCTATGCCAAGACGCCACGATCACCCGGCTATTATGCCAATTACTACTATAAACAACCCCACTTGCCACGCTACTTGGACGAACGCTCTGCTCGTCTCGAGGGGGACTTTTTTGCCCCGTTCGTCTGATTTTTGACCGAAACGCATTAGCAATGTGAGCAGTGAGCATTACCCGTCAGCTTCGATCACCTCTGAGGCCAGTTAGAGAAATCACTAGCTAATTTGGACCTAATGACGATGCGTGGTGTGAATTCTTTACTTAGCAAAACGGATGAGACTGTAATTTAATGAACGCTTGTGAATTTGATTCCTTTTCCCCCAATCAAAGCCTAAATGAAGGAGCCCTTTGTTGCTGCATGGACATTTCTTATGAGACTCCTTCTTCATTAGGCAAACTCCAACAGCAAAGCGGAGATTTTGTAGTCATCAATTGTAACCTTTTTCCAAGGTATGGATACTTCTGAATACTGAGTCAGTGGTTATAGATATCAGTAACTAGTTAGCTTCTTCGGTTACCTCCTAATTGGATAGTGCGCGTCGTTACAGAACCTACAACAGAGACCCGCTATTGTATACCCTCCATCTTGTAACCGATGCTGTCACTAACCAGGGCTCCTCAGCCGATGGAACATTTGCTTTTGCCTGCCATGAAAGATTCTATGGCTTAAGAACTTTGAGAATGTTACTTTTTATGTTGAACATTGAAGAAGATTGGGTCTGAAAATATATGTTGGATTATGAAAAGGCATTAATCTTTCCAAAGTAAAGGTTAAGCTGAATTAAATTGTATGATTGCTGCAATGTTATACCTTTGTATCTATGTACCATCTACGAGTATGGTATCGTTCTGTCGATGGGAGACAAAAGTTCGTTCAGTATAACGCTGCTCAAGATCTACTTTTTTGCATGGATAAATTGACAATTTTTACGATCAAGGTTCTTCAAAGATCGCCTAACTATTAATTTTCTGCATTTTTGAACAGTTAATTCTCACTTATCATTAAAATACGAAATGAAAGAACTGTTATTTTGTTATTAGTCCTGCTACGCCCATCACTGGAGCGATTATTGGCATTTAGCATCAGAAAGTTTACAATGAAAATCAATAAGTCTTTATCCAGCAAAGAAAAGACCCCTGCGCATGGTTTATCATCAAAGTACAATTATGTGATATTTAGGAGGATTACCTTATGATTACCCCGCGTTTCTACTTCCCGCTCCTCCCCTTATCTCTGCCCCTCCTTCTCCTCTCTGCTAGCAGGCATATAAACCCCACGAAAATGCCGTCCATTTGACAAATTACCCGTCACAACCATAGTAAATGGTGGAGCCTGGGAGGCACTAGAAATGTTGGCTGCCAACAATAAGCAAATACCCTCAAACCGGATAAAATGCTGTTCAGTAATGCGACAAAAATTGCCACAAAACGTCGTGCATATTCTGAGTTGAAGCAGGAAATAAGTTAATAAGGCCCTTTGCAATAACTAAATGCATCCCGCGATGGGATATGCCTCGCCACATTTCGCTCTTTCCTCTTCAGCCCTGGAAATTAAATAAAATCAGAGGTCTAATAGCTGTAATTGGTCTATTTCCAAGCTATTTACGTCATTGGTCATCTTTGCTTCCCACTAGCGACGTCAGGCGCATCAACCCCAGTCCAAAGGAGACCTGATTCTTCCGCCAATCACCTTTTTAATGGATGTTTGGTGCCGGATGCTAAGGACTGGGGTGGGATTGCGCATCCATTTTAACAACGTAAAGGTGCCCTATTATCCCGCTATTTGAGCCTCGTTCTGAGGCTATTTCAACCTGACTATTTAATGATTCCTGACGGCCAGGCTCGGAATCGTGCATAATGACTGATAATTGTAGTAATTACCTACAAGAAAAAACACATCAAAGTATTTAGATCTGAACGCCAAATCTCGTGTAATAAGCGGGCAAAGATGATGTAGTTTGTAAAAGCGACGTCTTCGACAAAGCAGAAAATATCACTCCCTGGTCAAACAGCGAAAAAACATCGCCGATCCTTTTAGCCTGGTAATGACGGCAATAGCTGCTGATTGAGGTTAAAGTTAGGTGAGATTTGCAACATAAATCACACCTTTTCGTGAATAACAACCTCAGTACGTTACGAACCTCCACCACTCTCGGCCATGACACCATTGAATGTTACCGTGGCGAAATGGCGTTGGGAAATGGCGGCGTTTTTACGTCACTGTTAAGCTAAGATCTGAGGCGGCATGTGGGAAAGTGCTAATGTACGAAAATTACAGGGATTTGCTGTAAAATTAAAATATCTCTTCACAACTATTTCAACTATTTACCGTGATGAAAGGACTTGACGTTTTCCAGTAATTTGTGAAACTATCCCTTTTAAAATCCATTAGATTTACATGCGTGTAATGCACATTGTAATTGCGAAGCGAAACAGCTTAAACATCATTTTGTACGTATCAGGAATAGTGACAATGCATGTGTGGCGGGCTCATATAAAAATACCCGCATCGAATACGTCAGAATAATTATAACAATGCTTCAGCGAATTATTTATTCAACATCAAATAACGGTTCTTTACATGTTAATGTTATTAACCATTCTTATTAGTTTATCTGCATCCAGCAGGAAGTGTTTGTTTCTCAACTATAGATCTCAGATTTGGCATCTATGTCGTTTCCTTGTTGCATTTTTTAAACAAAATACCGACACATACTGTGTACATTTATTTAAAAGTAAGGAATTCAATAATAAACAACAGTTTACTATTGAACTAACGTATCAATATAAAAAACTATCCAGTGATTGGAAATATTTCGTTAACCTTTGAGTCTCCGATAGAGACATTTGCAGTACATCTCTATCGATTTTCTCCTTGCCTGCTAACAAGCGGACATAAATATAGAATTGTCGTTGTCTTGTTATTTGTATAGATCGTGTTCTTTTTAACACTCATTGTGTTTATTAGGAAAAATAACAAGCAACTATACACTGAAACTGGAGTGTTTGAGATGAGCACTAAAACAAAGTGCATGCGAAAAGAAGCTGTTTCTAGTCTATTTTGAACACACAGTCGCAGGCGTTATGTACGAAAATCAGTGGAATATTTATTTTCATTTTGTAAACTTTAATTTGTCATCATAATGAAGATTATTAAAGCGTCACTTTTTACTCACAAATTAGATAAATGAAAAACATCATTTTGATTCATTGATACAGTAAATAGACACCATCGACTGGGTTAAGGAAAACTCAAGAATATCTGCACTTGCTGCGTTATGACATTAGTTTAATAGGTTATGGTTAAATAACAATAACGGATAATGTATACAAAAGGGTTCGATTAAACATTGACCGGTTTAATCGCTGGCTACTTTTTTTTCATCTATAGTAGGACTTTGGCAAATTTTCGTCCAATTGTTATGCGAAAATAATATAGTAATAATACCGGTTAAACATAAACATCGACATGATATATCAATGAAAATACATATATTTAGAATATATAATATTGGTTAAATAAATGCATAATTTGTTGACTACATCAAGGAATGCTGAGGAATACCCAACTACATACCCGATACAACAAACCGTGATACAATACAGGCATTTGAGACTGATATGAAGTGATCTCCGGTCGTTCGTTACCAACAATTTACACTTTGTAAATTGATTAAAGACTTCGTTAACTTGATAGATAATGATATCACAAATACATGGTATATTTACCTGATGTTCTAGGTAAACGTAATAATTCGCATACACAATTCCTGTCAGTGATGTTAACGTGCAATAATCTCCGATCATTAATTACCAACAATAAACACATTGTAAATTGATTAAAAACTTTGATGAATTGATATATAATGATATCACATACGTATGATATATTTACCTGATATTCTGGGTAAACGTTTTAATTCGCATACACCATTCCTGTCAGTGATGTCGATTGCAATGATCTCAGATGATTAATTGCCAATAATTTACAAGTTATTTATTGATTAAAGACTTGGATGAATTGATAAATAATGATATCACATACACATGATATATTTACCTGATATTCTGGGTAAACGTAGGAATCCGCATACACCATTCCTCTCGGTGATGTTATGTTATGCACAGTGGAGGGACAATACTCGCGATATATACTGCTACAATCCTTGGCTAATGACAACAAATCTGTGTTACAACATTTACACGTCCATACCCCCAAGCCACTGACCAGTCAATGAGGAAATGGTCAGTGTCGTGTCCACCATGCTTATAAAACAGTAGCTGGGCGGTCATTTATCAGCGGGGCGGAACAATTAACGCGTCAAGCAGCCCTTCACACCTATCTTGATCGCAGTTAGATTGACGGACAGGAAAACGCTTGTCTGGAAATCACGGCTGTTCGATCGTACATTTGGATTATTGATTGGATTAAAATATCTGAGTGTTTTTGAAAAATATAATGGAGCCTTTGATTTGTTGTTTTTATAAATACGCACGATGTTTGGTATTTTTTATGAATTGTATTAAGCAGAAAAACTTGCTCATTATTTTCACGATTTTCCTTCTCTGCTGTAATGGGCATTGTCTCTTTTTAAAACCATTATTGCAGTAGAATACCTAATATTGTGATATTTTTACAGTGTACTACTGACCTTCCAACATCAAATGCAAGCTGAGCACAGCATTCATACAAATCAACTTGGACATGAACACGAATATTTTGAAAAAATATTTTTATAGTATTTTTAATACAGAGTTCAAAAGACACATTAGACCAATAAAAGACTTGTTTGTAGAAAATATTAAGTACCAATTGTTTTTCCCGTTGTTGTGTTACGTCTTTACAAAAAGTGATAGTATATATGTTTACACTAATAACACATTTCCTCACACGTGAAATATTCTGTTGTACAGTGTCTGTGGTACTGTTTGTGAAATGCCACATAAAATCCATAGCCGCAACGGATTTCAACATGTTTTCTTATAGGAATGTGGGGCGCTGGGAAAGCGTTCGCCCTTCACGCCGAAGACCCGGGTTCGATTCCCCACATGGCCGCAATGTGTGAAGCCCATTTCTGGTGTCCCCCGCTGTGATATTGCTGGAATATTGCTAAAAGTGGCGTAAAACCAAACTCACTCACTCACTCAATTATAGGAAAGTCCATAAACGAGCCACTTCATATTATTATCATTTCACTGGGTCGTACTGTATTTTATGTATCTTTTATCTTTTATTATATTTTACAGTATTAATCTTTTAATGTATTACTTTTATGTACAAGTCCTGTATGTATACTCATGCCAATAATGGTTGTCCCTCCCTCCCCACCCCAACCCACACACCCTCACACCACCACCCCACATCCCCTCTCCAATTAAAAAAATTGAAGGGGGTGACAACCATTATTGGCATGGGTATATTTAGTGTCTCATAGATCACTGATGGCCGGGCACTTTCATAAAGTGTGACACTCAAATAAATAATTTTCTTCTTCTTTTCTTCTGTGATACTGTTCGGTGGTACACAAACAAGGCATGAATCCTTGATTCGTGAAACGTGTTGAATCATTTAAACAGTGAATTACTATTACTTCTTAACATGTGTGTCATGTGTATAGCAAACAACCTCATCCCCATCAGCTGTTGTTTGTTTATGTAGAAAACTGTCAATCAATGATGGATTCAGTGAAGTCGATGCTCCCAATTACAAGAACCGTTACAATCACAGCTATCTTTCAGCATTCATAATACATGTACATCAAAACAACATGTGTAACAAAAGACAAATACTGTACATGAACCTCTCCTCATTTGACATTTAAAGAAATGTCTAAAAGTTAAATTTCTGGTCATGAAAATGTAAGGTAAGTGGATTGAAACCGCGCTACAGATAGTCTAAACAGTTCCCAGTGAACACAGAGGTGATACATTACATGTCGCTATTAGCTAATGGAGGTGCAACCTGGTGGATCTATTTACACTGCTATTTGACCCCTGTACAAACTTAACATGGAAATATCCCCAGTCTCTTTGTTCAAACTATTTTTCGAAATTCGAGTTTTAGTAGAACTATATTCAGATGGATTTCATGTGGGTAATGATCTAATTTTATAAATTGTACCGTTCTCTTTTATTAGTTTTTTATGATTATGAATCAAAGAGAACTGAGCAATATTTCTGTCCACAAGTATGACACCTGTTTCATGCTTTCATTATTGTTTGCCTGTAGTGTGAATTTGATTTTTGTTTAAAGTAAGTTTCAGATTCCTTCTTTGTGTCAACTTCTTGGCTAATTTTACTTTTCGGTCCTGGACGCTATACTAATTAACTAGACAGTTTTAATATTGTAATTTGAAAACATGGCAACGATTTTGAATATGAAATTACTTTCGTATCTGGTCTCCCTTGGCAGTGTTATTTTCTATACAATATTGATGAGAATTATTACAATAAAAATGAGATTTTCAAGTGTTTAAAAACATGTAAGATATTTAGACGTTTTTAAGTAAAGTGCTGTTATTTGTTATTTAACATTTTTCCATAAACAATCATATCAGAATCTTCAATCTTCACACCAAACTATGGCATCTTATCAATCACTGTTGAGATATAGTTACAAGAACAATAGTCAATTGTATTGTGATAATAATTGTTATACAGGCGAGAGCTTCTCCTTACCTGTGACTCGCACGCGTCCTGTCCAACTAACCGTCTGTCAGACGCTCCGATTGCAATCGGCCCGCCTAAGTACGGCTATGTAAACTCCCCCAAACAACAATACCCAATGTCGTATGATTATATCGGTACTCGGCTGGTTAGAAATCCCCCACCCGCCCCGCTAAGCCAGACAGCGTAATAGGTATTGAGAAAACACCGTGGTTTTCTTTGGCTATCAAGCTGTAACAAATCACCACAGTAGGTGAGTATTAGGAGAGAGGCGGTAATCTGCTTTACGACATGATTGGGCCATTACTTGACTTTAAACAAGCTATCATCTGGGTTTGCACCTGTGTGTTGATGAACGCTGGCTCAGGTAATCGTGGTAGGTGTATAATGGTGTTAGCACCTGTCTTTTGTCGTTGTAGTTGGTAACGTTTTCACGGCGTTCGTTTTATATCTTTATAACGGTGCTGTAAAAGATTGTCTCGTTATAGGGATTAAATGCCGAGAACGCGTGAATTAGATGTATATTGTTATTCATGAAGCACTGGGTGATATCAAGATTCAGCCCTGTATTCACTGGCAACGACAACGCATTATGTATACGGTCATTTAAGAATGACAAATCATTCTGAATGGATTGTTAGAGTCATAAAATAGATGGAGTTGTAACAACATTTAGTATGATTAGCTACGTGCATTTAGTGCATCAGGCTGTCAGAATGTCAGTGATTGCTTCGTCAAACGGTCAATATTTACTCATGTCATTCACCCGAAAAAACATCACTGAAATGTTTTGCATATATTCAAAAGTTGTTATTATCGATAATAAACATTATCATAATATTTAATCGATTGAAGCTACATACAGCGAAACACACTTCATTTACAATTTACTAATGAGCTGCATGTATATGCTGATGAATCAGAGTGTACCTCTATGGAATGGTTGCTATTTTGGAAGTCCAAACTACTAAATTATGTAGATATATGCCACTTGTATATTATAATACAGCCTTAATTAGAAGTTGAGACTTTGCCAGTATTGATTTCGTGATACTCATGGTAGGATATAATTTCCTATTCATAAAATATGCTTATAATTAACGAAATATATTTTGTCATACTTTCATAATCAATTACTGCTTGAATAGTAAATTACATGTCAAATAAAAGCGATAAAATTTCTACATTTAATAATATCTCTGCTGAAGGCATAGCTCATGTTATGATTCAGACTCGACGTTGTTCGTTAAAAGGTTAGCGCATCTTGTCCCACCGGCGTTCATTGTTGTTACTGACACCTTTAAACTTTAATGACAGTTGTTAGTTTGACGTCTCAAAGATCGAGTAAACATTTCAAATACATTAAATAACGATACACAATTGTTTCACGTAATATCAATAACCGGATTATCTGGCACCGATTCTATGTTTTTCAGTGTGCCGTCATTTCACGCTAAACAACACACAAGAAGCTAATATAAGACGAGCACAAACTAAGCCTTCAGATCATGTGTAAAAAACATTTGACAGTCTTTTGTTGAAAAAAAAGGTTTGTGCTAAAATATACTTTTATGTCATTACAAAAGTGTTACAAGTGTTTGGCGATTTCACAAAAAGGAAAGTATATATGAAGGATTGTATGAAGAAATGTACTGGCGGTGAGGAGTACAAATAAACAAAGAGAGTATTATTCTGAAAATGTTTTGTTTTTCATTATTTCCACTGAAACTGATTCGCCTCAATCACGCACGGGGCTAGAGGCAGCTTTACCGTCAGACATGTTTATCCAAAGTGTAGTTCTGTCTAGAAGACGTCTAAATGGGAAACAGCCCTCCCCCCAATTCCCTCTTTAGATTGTCACGAGAGCAAAATATGATTTTTAAACAAGTTACGCTGCAGAAATATTATCACTGATTTATCACAATACCATTGCTGGCTTTGAGACTTTTGTCTTTCAGTACTAGCTAAATAAGAAAACACACCAATGACGTCATCAAAATAGTGATTTAACATTAATTGTAATTGTTGAAGCATATGGTATAATGACAATTCACTGTTGAAGTTGCTGCAAAATCACAATGTAAATACCTCAATATATCAGTTTAAAAAGAGGTTGATAATAAGGTTGAAATAATTATTTCTAAATCCAGACGACCTCATGCAAAATATAAATAATAAATCCAATTTTGATATGATGCTAATAATTCCCATAAAATGTGTCAAAAATCGTCAAAAATAAAACGCGACATAACCAGAGCGCGTTCAGCGGAATCCGTTTGGCTCGTGAAAGTAGTTCCCAGTCTTTAATATCATTACGCTTGCCCCGCCTGCTCTCTCATCACCTTCGTTGTCTCTTCCGCCGTCGAGCATCAGTCGATATTCCGCCGTTTGAGTCTTGATTGGTACAGGCCATATCCTCGCTGTGTGTTTATCAGTGGAATCCTGATACAATTTCGGCAATTTTTCGCTTCGTTAGTCGAATTAGAAAGTTGTTTCTCTCGAATATGGGACACAGAGGACGCGTTTAATTTGCGACTAATTTTGCAACTGAATCCAATATCCGCTCCAATGTGTCCGTACGGCTCGTGTTTTGATTGCTTCAGACACGAGGGTCGAAGATGTTTAGTCACTGTTGCGCCATTGTGACTCAAGATCAAGAACTATCTTATCTGTGTTTGCGAATTTGAGAGAAATGGACCCCGTACCAGTTGATGTTGTATAGGTTCACACCCGGAATTTATAAAATTTCAATTTTGGACAGTCCGGGTGGACAGTGTATAGTCGATCATTATATTGAAATAAAAGCGACAAAACCATGCAGACATGTAAGTTCATCTACTGATGCCAGAATCATTATTTGTACGATTACATCTGTGATCAGCAGGTTTTTACGAATCCTTATCAAACAGTGCTGATGTCAGGTGTTAGCAAAGCAGGTGCGCGTATCTTGCTCGAATGATGGCATTGAATTGTTTATCTACATTTAATCTTTGTAACGTCTTTAAAACCTGTGTTTGTGAAATTGTACAAACATGGTAACATAGATATTAGCGTACATAGTACGTATAGCAAAATCGGTTTGCAGGTTTAATGTTTTAAGTAATCCGGAATGTTTTCACTATGATCCAGTTAATTCTCACAAAACATTATGATTTTAACATAGACCAAATATGTATTTTAGACACAAGAGAACAACACATGAAATAAATGTGCAATTTGTTCCTTTTCTGCAATATTCAAGAATTTATTTCAATTTCAGTAACTGATACCTCTTCTCCCAATATTGATACGTTAATGTCTCACAATTGTAATACTTAAATTTTTATCACACAGTTAGTAAGATATTGACAGTTAGGTTAATACGCATTTTTTGCAGGGAGCGACATGAATACAATTCCAGTCATTCTATTAAAAGAAAATGGACTCACGCAATGTGCTCAAGTCGGGAATCGAACCTTTGGCCTTTATCATGACAGCAGAACGCTTTGTCCACGAGACTACCATCTCCCCATTACATGGGGAATATAGCATTCTAAACAATGGAACCTCGTCAATCCAGACGTTTTACTACACATATATTAAAAACGAGAACACCAGATAATATTCAGTCTCCAAGAATTATTCAGAATAAACAGATTCCAATAGTCGTACGAGGCGATATAGTTACGAATATTATATGAAAGGATCACTGGAAATGACACCTGGTGTTCGGGTAAAGGGTAAACATGCACTGTTCTACTTGTAGCATTCGCCACAAACAACTTTACCCAAAGTAAACGTTTGTTTACTGGCTAACTGACTGAGTTTGGTTTTACGCCGCTTTTAGCAATATTCCAGCAACATCACGGCGGGGGACACCAGAAATGGCCTTCACACATTGTGCCCATGTGGGGATTTGAACCCGGGTCTTCGGCGTGACGAGCGAACGCTTTAACCATTAGGCTACCCCACCGCCCCGTTTACTGGCTAACACCGCAACCAGCATACCAACTCCCGTACGGCGACGGTCGGTAAACGATCGAGTCTGGACTAGATGATCCAGTGATCAGTATTTTTATTATTGATCCAGGAAATATATTTAAAGTGTTAAGTAGTACTATTGCCTAAGCGCCACGTGGAGTCTCCCATTAGGACAAGGAAACTGTACTCTGACAGAAATGGTCCTCTATATCTTTAGTTAATTCGACCTGCAAACGTAGGCTGCCTATACAAATGTTATGGAGAATATACGTTCACGTCTCGCGTGTGTTGATTATACTTACTCGGTACATACTGGTGACATCGAGAATACATCGCTGAGTCAAGTTTCCTTATGTTGCGTGCGCTGCTTATTTCGATCGATTTAAAGACATAGTGCTGTCAGAAAGACCCGATGCCATACTTTGTCACGGAATCAGATTAACAGTTTAACGAATTCTAAAAGTGGCAGAATATTTGAGCGATTAAACTATTACATCCCTTTTCCCCTTTCCCATCTCAAGTTTCACCTCATTAAAATGAGCAAGTGAAGTTTACACCGCTGTACTTGTTTCTCTTACCGACAGGGACTCAGAGGTTTACTGTGGTGGTAAAACATAATCGTGTGGTGCTGAAAACATCACGTGGAAAAATCAACTAGGGTCCATGCAGGTAGCAAAGGCAATGTAAGTCCCCATGGTCCCTAGTATGGTGATCTACCTTAAGTTGTTGGCGATCTATAGCCCAATCTTTCATTGTATTGTCCAGAAATAATTTTCTACTTTTAAAGATATATGCTAGCTAGTTTTAACTCAATCTGTGATAATCTAGTGGTTTTACTGTCCTTCGTTGACGGGGTTTTATATATTATATGTATACCGGTATGTATTACAAATTTAGAACTACATGTAGTTTTAGTCACGATATGGCTGAAATATTGCCGATGTGACTTTAAATCTTAACTCACTCACTCACGTGGAAAATACGGATAAGCCACGATCAGTGTATCCCGACATTTGAATTTTAATGTTTAATGCCCCACTCGGTACCCCCCACTCAGCATTAATTCAACCTTATGACGCCGGCCTGTAAAGAACTGGGCCTGGAGCAAACAATCCCGTGATTGACATCTATAGCATTGATCTCCAAAACTGATACACGATGACATGTGTCCAACTATGCAAGAGAGCCTTGAGAACCGATCCTGTCACCCGCCTACTGAAGGTAGGAGTATCTTCTTGAGCGTGTATTGTTTTTCGCCATTTTAAACGTAATGCAGCAGAGCAAAGGAATTGCTTTGTTATACCCAATTACACATAGTAATAGTCCGCTTATATGACGCTCATATCCAAGCACATTGCCTGCTCACGGCGCTACGTATATTACTATCCCCGGTCATAGGACACTATCGTACTTTCCGATACTTCTTCAACTCCCTGGGGAGTATACAGCCATGCTGCCTGTTACCCGCAACGAACTAAACACTCACATTGCCAGCACATCCTCACGGGTACCCATTTTACAGCTGGGTGAACTAAGACAATGTGGATCTAAGTATCTTGTCCATGGATACTACGCAAATGTGCCCACCTCGGGACCCGAACCTAGGTGCCTCCACCGGGGATCGAACCCGGGTCTTCAGCGTGATAGGCAGACGCCTTACCACTGCACTACTGCGCTCCACACACGGAGCATTGTTCTATGTATAATTGGGTACATACCTCTATGGATTACTATCTTTGTATACTCAGATTATAGACCAATTCTCTACTAATGACATGTAACCATACGATGTTATTTTTGTGAGAAGCCTTATCCTGAGAAATACTTTCAAGAATAAATACATGTATTTGATTTTAAAACATACCGTAATAGAACTGAATGCATTTTCTCCTATGACCTTATAACAAAAGGCTTATTTAATGTTCTTTTCTTCCAGTATTTAGTCTCATCAGTCTTACCTTGCCACTCAAAGGTTTTATTAGTAGACAAGCTATATCACGAAAGGAGAACCAAATATCGAGGTTCTCACACTACCTGTGTTGGAATCGAACACAGTAAATTTAAAGAGAACTCTTTAATCACAACCTCGCCGTCGACATAAGGTCTGCGGGCGTCGAGGTAGCCTAGTGGTTAAAGCGTTCCCTCGTCACGCCGAAGTCCCGGTTTCGATTCTTCACAGCCCATGTCTGGTGTCACCCGCCGAGTTGTTGCTAGGCTATTGTTAAAAGCGGCGTAAACAAAACTCACTCACTCACTTAAGGTCTGGACGACCTATCTGTTCACAAAGTTTGACTGTCCATGTTTGTGTCGTAGCTGTGCCGGGGAATGACAAGAGACTGAGTGCGTTGTACATTTCGGACACACGTGATACACGGGCAGTATTGTTTTGTTTATAGATTTGAGGAGTTTTTGTCACTTTTATTTCCAATCAACTACAGGGCAACAGGAGACACAATCGGGTGAGTGTTGAGACTCAAGGCTTTGAAATAAGGAAATTCAAATCAAATGTAACCTCATGTAAACAATTGATTTTATTCCGTTTGCCGGCGATTTAATTTGCAATTTCTTTCAGAGCTTTTTTTCAAAGTTGGAAGAGCTGGTTAACAAGCGAACATTTTGAAAAAGAGAGAGGCAAAAAGTAGGATGAGATGTTCCGAAAAGTTTCAAACTTTTGTGTAAAATCAAGTTCTTTGGAGGAAATAACATTGGCGTCATCCGCTGCTCTTTAGTTAAGAATAAGGAGTGTTTTTGTGAATGACCTTTTTGTGCGTATCACTGGTCTTTAGATCTTTCTGCGGAAAACCGCTTAAACAGTGACATAAAGTGAGTGGAGTCTTAAAGTGATTATGAATGTTGCATATTAGTCAGTAGCGTTTACTGGGTAATGAAAAACATTTTGAGATTAAAAAAGCAAGTTTGTTCCTAGTTCAAGTGTCTTACATGTCACCCACATCTGGTGACCTCTCTACAATAATATTAATATCTAATCACATATTTACATATATTAAATATATACTTGTACTTAAAGCATAAAGGCACACCAACGTGCATCAACATATAATATATAACTGCAATTGTCTGAGGCACTTAAGTGAAGTAAAGGACTACTATATACTAAGGAACTACGATATACTTTGTTGTTTATTTGTTGCTTAACGCCGCACTCAACAATATTACACCTATATGGCAGCCGTCTGTAAATAATCGAGTCAGGACCAGACCATCCAGTGATCAACAGCATGAGCATCGATCTACGCAATTGGGATACACTGAGTGAATTAAATGACCACTATATACTGAAGGATCACTGACTGAGTTGGGTTTTACGCTTGTAGCGGGGGACACCAGAAATGAGCGTCACACATTGTACCCATATCGGGATTCGAACCCGGGTATTCGGCGTGACGAGGGAACGCTTTAACCACTAGGCTACCCCACCGCCCTACTGAAGGATCAAGTGACCGGAAGCACTACAATATGTCAAGCACTAAGTGAACTTAAGAAGTATGATAATCTAGAAAACTACACTAAACTTAAGCACTGCAGTAAATAAAAAGCACCAAGTGAAGTAAGGTGAACTAAAGCACTACAAAAAACTAAAGCACGAAGTGACGTAAGGTGAACAAAAGCACCACAACAAACTAAAGCACGAAGTGAAGTAAGGTGAACTAAAGCACTACAACAAATTAAAGCATGTAGTGAAGTAAGGTGATTTAAAGCACTACAATAAACTAAAGCACAAAGTGAAGTAAGGTGAACTAAAGCACTACAACAAACTAAAGCACGAAGTGAAGTAAGGTGAACTAAAGCACTACAAACAAACTAAAGCACGAAGTGAAGTAAGGTGAACTAAAGCACTACAACAAATTAAAGCATGTAGTGAAGTAAGGTGAATTAAAGCACTACAATAAACTATAGCACAAAGTGAAGTAAGGTGAACTAAAGCACTACAATAAACTAAAGCACGAAGTGAAGTAAGGTGAACTAAAGCACTACAAACAAACTAAAGCACGAAGTGAAGTAAGGTGAATTAAAGCACTACAACATACTAAAGCACGAAGTGACGAAAGGTGAACTAAAGCACTACAGCATACTAAAGCACGAAGTGACGTAAGGTGAATTAAAGCACTACAACATACTAAAGCACGAAGTGAAGTAAGGTGAATTAAAGCACTACAACATACTAAAGCACGAAGTGAAGTAAGGTGAACTAAAGCACTACAGCATACTAAAGCACGAAGTGAAGTAAGGTAAACTAAAGAACTACAACATACTAAAGCACGAAGTGAAGTAAAGTAAACTAAAACACAACAATAAACTAAAACACTAGGTGAAGTAAGGTAAACTAAAGCACTACAAAAACTAAAGCACTAGGTGAAGTAAGGTAAACTAAAGTAATAAGTGAACTAAGGTGAACTAAAGCACTACAATAAACTAAAGCCCTAGTTGAAGTAAGGTAAACTAAAGCCCTAGGTGAAGTAAGGTAAACTAAAGCACTACAATAAACTAAAGCAGTAAGTGAAGTAAGGTGAACTAAAGCACTACAATAAACTAAAGCCCTAGGTGAAGTAAGGTAAACTGAAGCACTACAATAAACTAAAGCAGTAGATGAAGTAAGGTAAACTAAAGCACAACAATAAACTAAAGCCCTAGATGAAGTAAGGTAAACTAAAGCACTACAATAAACTAAAGCCCTAGGTGAAGTAAGGTAAACTAAAGCACAACAATAAACTAAAGCCCTAGGTGAAGTAAGGTAAACTAAAGCACAACAATAAACTAAAGCACTAGGTGAAGTAAGGTGAACTAAAGCCCTAGGTGAAGTAAGGTAAACTAAAGCACTAGGTGAAGTAAGGTGAACTAAAGCCCTAGGTGAAGTAAGGTGAACTAAAGCCCTAGGTGAAGTAAGGTAAACTAAAGCACTAGGTGAAGTAAGGTAAACTAAAGCACTAGGTAAAGTAAGGTGAACTAAAGCCCTAGGTGAAGTAAGGTAAACTAGAGCACTAGGTGAAGTAAGGTGAACTAAAGCACTACAATAAACTAAAGCCCTAGGTGAAGTAAGGTAAACTAAAGCCCTAGGTGAAGTAAGGTGAACTAAAGCACAACAATAAACTAAAGCCCTAGGTGAAGTAAGGTAAACTAAAGCACTAGGTGAAGTAAGGTGAACTAAAGCACAACAATAAACTAAAGCCCTAGGTGAAGTAAGGTAAACTCAAGCCCTAGTTGAAGTAAGGTAAACTAAAGCCCTAGGTGAAGTAAGGTAAACTAAAGCACTACAATAAACTAAAGCAGTAAGTGAAGTAAGGTGAACTAAAGCACTACTATAAACTAAAGCCCTAGGTGAAGTAAGGTAAACTAAAGCACTGCAAATTCAAGTCTCTCCTTCAACTCCCACCACAAGACCTACAGGGAATATACCCATCCATTAAATTAATCATATGAAGATGGTCAAGCTGCTAATGGTCAAGGACTGTCTCATCACTTGACCACTACATATTCCCTGGAGGAGGAGTGACAGCCCCGGGCAGTCTAGTGAATATCCTGCAGTGTCCGGTGTCATGCCTGGCTGTCCAGCCTCCGATCATCACTGGTCAGAACTGGACACCACGCGGTGATTTCCATTACGATATGAGTTGGACATAAAGTATGAAAAAGGCTTTAAAGTATGGGAACAGGGTCTGATTTGGAATAGTACGGTAACTATATTACTTTGAGTGGAGTATTCGCTGTTTAAAATGTGGAAAGGATGTTTGGAGTACTTCATCTTTAGAACATACTTTAACGTTTGATATAGGGGGCTTATTTGGAATATTACGGTAAATATATTACTTTGAGTTGACTATTCACTTATACTCATCTATCACCCACTAAACTCCAACCGGACTCATACTAGAGGGGCGGTGGGGTAGCCTAGTGGTTAAAGCGTTCGCTCGTCACGCTGAAGGTCCGGGTTTGATTCCCCACATGGGTACAATGTGTGAAGCCCATTTCTGGTGTCCCCCGCCGTGATATTGCTGGACTAATGCTAAAAGCGACGTTAAACCAAACTCACTCACTCATATGAGACCTTAAAATGTTACCGCGTGGAGTTAGATCAGAGCAACCTATCCTGGTCGTAAGTGGATTGGATAGTTATGGGTGACTTGGCTGATAGTGTGTCCTCGACCCCGACGGCATGGATTGTTGCTCATAATATCGATCACTGGATTTTCTGGTCCAGATTATTTACAGACCGAGGTGAAATATTTCTCTTTTCTTCAAAACACATACATTCCAATAAATACTGATAAAGTTTCACTTTGCTTTAGATTTCACACCAAAAATTGAATTGTGATTGGACATTGTTAGGGCAATTAGCTCATATTCTGTCTGAAAAACTTATAAAAACAATCCAAAATTATGTTTGCTCTCCTTTAGGGACAGACCAATGACACGGTCACATACGTCATTAAGTCAGAATGAAACTTCCAATCATCGTTAATGAGCTATATTAAAATGCAGAGGAACTCGTCCCATCTGTTCTGTTTGTATCAGCAAGCGTTATAATTTGCACAACGGCACAATGAGCAACAGAAATGTCACCACATTATTTATCTGATAATACTTTATCAAATTTAAGGGATAAGATTTCCTGGAAAATAAGAATTTCCGTTGTATCGCTTCCCTATATCACAAGCAAGAGTGTATGGATCTCTTTCAAGTAGTGATGACACCAGTTGTTTGCCAAAAGAAGCGCGTATCATACCCCACTGGTGACCAATCTCACAAACACACGCAAAGGCAAGTAAGTGATAATTCAAAATTCATTCCCTGGTTCCATGATATAGAAAATGAAAGTACTAAAAAGTAATTTAAGCGCGGAGTGGGTAGTGGGTAGCCCAGTGGTTAAAGCGTTCGTCAAGCTAGCCACACACCAAAGTACACTTTGACACATTTAGAACACTGCCACCTCTACGATCACTGCTCATAAAATCCCACATTGGCTACAATTATGATGTATGTAAATATTAAAGTATTCAAGATTTAGAATTGTTTACATATATCTGTTAATTGAACAAAACTCTCTCTCTCTCTCTCTCTCTCTCTCTCTCTCTCTCTCTCTCTCTCTCTCTCTCCTCTCTCTCTCTCTGTCTCTCCTCTCTCTCTCTCTCTCTCTCTCTCTCTCTCTCTCTCTCTCTCTCTCTCTCTCTCTCTCTCTCTCTCTCTCTCTCTCTCTCTCTCTCTCTCTCTCTCTCTCTCTCTCTCTCTCTCTCTCTCTCTCTCTCATTACATAAAATAGAGGCGGTGGGATGGCTAGTGGTTAAAGCGGTGCAAAGCCTTTTAATGGTGTCCCCCACAGTGATATTGCTGGAATATTGCTAAACGCGGCATAACAACATACTCACACACTCATTACTAAATACCATATATCTCTAGATATGAATAAATTATGATTGACGAGGACGCACATAAAATATTTTTATCAAGGGCTAAGGATGTGTCAGCTGTAGGTCCAGATGTAATGGTCTATAATTAACACCAATGAAAGAGACCAACTGACAGACGCTAGCGTATAAACACATATCAAGACACTGATCTATCTTGACCTAAGCGCGTTTCATTTACTTGACACATAAGAACATATTTACTAACGCTGTGTCGGGTTCAGTGTAACAGTAGAATAATTGCCAGACACTTTGTTGTTTCCTACAGATCTGTTGCGGCACAAAATACCAGTTGTTTTAAATCGTGAGAACCACCGTCCTCTTATTTATACATGTAACATCATTATCTAAATGAATGGTTTAAAGGAAATGCATACACGCTAGGAAAACGGTATAAAGCTGAAAAAGAATTCATCGTAAAAAATGAAACTGATTAAGTGAGATATTCGTTGAGATTGAGGGAGAGAGTTTTTGTCAAGTGGGAAAAACAGAATAATGCTACTTTCACGATGTATTAATCAGGCATACAATCACTGGGCGTCTTGTGAAGGTTAAGTGAAACTCTCGTCTTAGAAAACTAACTGGACACTTAACGATGATGGTAATGTATTCGTTATAATTATTTTTTACAGATTAAGATGAAAATGCAGCAGAGAGGGTTCGGGTGATTATTTATTTATTATTATAATTATTACCTATAGTTTATTTTCTGTCTTCCAAATTAACAAGATTTCTATAAATGAAACTGTTCATAGTACAGAAACACATGCTATAATGACATATATCAATATACCTGTTCCACGGTTTCAAGATTCAAATATTTCTACAACAAACTACAATCAGAAAAGAAACGGAAAATGTCGTAATTTGAGTTTACATCTTTTACAATCATCTGCATCATTAAGATAAAGATTTAAAAATGAAGGCCCACCTGTGTTATCTGTTATAAGTGTAAGCTACGCCGCCCAAGTTTCTTTAACCGCCCACCGTCGCGTTCGGTTTGAAGTGTGTCCCTCTTACTCCAGCGACAACAGTCTTCTCATATATTAATCCAGTCTTTAAAGGGTCATGCGTCAATTCCTGGCAACGACAGAATAACTAGTAAAGTTACAGGGAAATAATAGCATAATGGCTTTTAATAGAAATACCTTTGAGATTGAATGACTGCTCTCGTGTCATCAGGACAAATTTATTTCAATTAATTTGCCGATCAAACAGACCTAGAACCCCATGCTCGTCTCACAGACGGAAGCCGATTAAGAAGCTAGCTCGGAAAATAACAAGCACCGAGCACTGTGAACCAGATGTGCGCGCGCTCGGTGCGGTATTCCAGTGAGACGAAATGGCGACACTTCCGTTTCGTTATCCAACGAATGGGCAAAATCTTTAGTGTGGTATTAGGCCCGCGGCTAGATGGGAGCTGGGTGGATTTCACCAGCTCTGATGAAGAGGTCTTGAGAACTAAGAATATAACGAGTCAAGAAGGGCGGGTAGGATTAACTTTGACACCAGGGCCGGAAAATTTTTGACATTATAGAAATGAAGAGGTGAAATCGTTTTGATATAGTTTTTACCATCCCGGGGGGATTAGGAATTCCGACGAAAACACCCACTTAGACGTTTAGCATTCTTCTCGATTTCTATTTACGATGGTAATATGATATCGGGAGTACCAAGCTCCAGAGCCCTAACAAGATAGACGAAAGACCCTCATTATTTGCGCGTTTGAAAACTATCCCCCCTTGGTGACTAATTATCAATGACGTCATGGACTTTTTGCAGTCAAGATTAATATTTTTCGCAATTACAAAATAATCATATATACCTTGAGGGGAAATGGCTTACGAAGAGGTTTTTACGTTAATCCTAGAAAGATAATTCCCCCAAGATTTGGTTACAGACGTGTTTTCCTGAAAACATGGACATATAGAAATTCTTCAAAACCATACCGACTTTGGTAAAGTTAATCATAAAAGCCTCGTGTGTGTTTTTAGTGCGCTATGAAATAATGTCTACTTTTAGTTTAACTGGGTTACTTTTGAAGCTGCCCGAAATAAGAAAGTCAATTGTTTATTAAACGGAAAAGCCATCGCCTTGTAAAGTTAAAAAAGTAAAAGACAGAAACTAACGAAAAAATATGTGTTAGTTACTGAATTTCTTCAAACGATTCTCGCGTTATGAGTGTCTGAAATGGATTTATTGTATAACAAGTCTGTCGTTTTTATCAAGGCGCGTAAGTAAAGAACACTTCAAGCTTGCCCAAAATTGAAACCATAATCTCTCTAAGCCGTTTGCAGAGAATGTTTTCAAAAGAAAAATGCTTAAAAACTTGGAAACTTTTAAACTTACACAGGTTACACTTAGTTAAGTTTATTGATCAGTAACAATCTTTTATACATCTTAAGGGACTTTGTCACGTATGTGTCTAAACAGAACATACTTGCTATGACGTACATCATCGTTAGCTATCGTGGACACTTCAATGGTCTGTATACAGCACGGTCTTCAATAATGGCGCGACTTGGCCTGAAAACAAGGTGGAGAGATATTGGCGAAGGTCATCAAGTATCGTAGCAGAGTTTGTTGGGTATTTTATGTTTTATAACATTAGTTTTACTTTTTGTCATTTCTTTTATGTGTATGCTTTATATTTTTTGCATATTTTGACGGTAAATCTCTTCATTAGACGAATCTGTTTTATCTTTTAGAACAGGGTTCTTCAGGAAATGTGTCTCGTTTTGTTCTCGTTTTCAGTTGTTTGTAAGTTTGTAATTTGTAAGCGGGGACGTGGACGCGCAGGATTTATCTCACAGACAAGTACTTGGCACTGATTCTACAGCTTATGTCGATGAACTTTCTCAAAGTTGAATTTCCCAGCCTATGTTAAAATAATTTTATCCAAGGCGTTAGATTTGCAAAGATGACTTATATTTGCGCTTGTAACTGGAACAATAAAAACACGTTAATAACTCTCATCAGACGGTTCATTTGCATATCCTTTTCTTAAGGCCAATTTTTTTTTAAGAAACTTGATTTCCACCAAAACGAAATAAAAAATCTGAAACAAATTGGGCATTTTCGCAAACCAGAAAGAAGTAAATTGTTTCAAAAACTATCGTCATCTATATATTGGGAAAAACTGCAAA